>NC_081528.1:36493182-36650682 GCF_030273125.1 Centropristis striata | reverse complement strand
AGAGGGAAGGCCTTCTCACCTCCCTCTACAGCCAAGTGCAGCAGATTGTCACCAACTGGAGAGAAGACCAGTACCAGGACGACTGCAAGGCCAAGCAAATGATGCACGAGGCTCTGAAACTACGACTTAATCTTGTAAGATCTTGTCTTAATCCCCACAACCAGTTTTTAACATCTCTGGCTATATAAAGTCCATCTGTAATCAGGGCTTGATGCCTTAACCCTTTATCAGGCAAAGAACTATATTTGGTTACTTCAGGTAATATTTCGAGAAAAAAATTGCAAATTTACTAGATTAAAGTGGCAAATCTACAAGAAAAAAAAGTCGCAGATTTAAGAGATTTAAAGTGGCAAATCTGTGCGAAAAAAGTCGCAGATTTACAAAAAAGTTGAAAAAAAACAGCTTTTTTCTCCCAGATTCACCACATTAAATCTCATAAATCTGCTCATTTTTTTCTCATAGATTTGCCGCTTTAATCTCGTAGACTTTTTTCTCAAAATATTATTTTCGTATGTTTTTTTTACACATGGCTGTATGTAATATCCTCCAATATTCTCTAGGGTTGAAATTTGGAATTTGCAAGTATTTCAATGAGTGTCCTATTAAGGGTTAATTGCTTGTTGTTTTTGTCCTGATGTTGTTGTTTTTCTTCCTGAATGTTTAAAAAATAATGGTACATTACAAGCCCATGACATTTACATGAGTGATTGGGAGCTGTTTGCAATTGCTGTTCAACAAATATGACCCCAATCAGCCTGAAGGAGGTGCTAAAATTAAAGGTCAAATATTGACCAAGAAAAAAGTTTTATTCAAAAATAGACCAGTTGGGGGCATAGCATAACACAAATCTGACTATATGTCCAATGCATGTCCAATAATTATAAATCTCACAGGAAATGCTTCATAACAACGTGAGTCCCCGAATCGCCTCTTGCAGCTTGATTTCCTTTTCTGCTCTGGTTACAAATTGTGCAAGTCGATTTCTGTATGTTTGATCTTTATCACGCAGAACCAGCTCTTGATTATTGTTATTTGATTATGAATAAGATCAGAATTTGGCCTCAATTCATCAAGTTAAACAACCAAAATATTGAACGAAACCCAATCACTTCACTGATTTTCTATTTTATCTATCCAACATTCGGTTTTGATTAGTTTTAAATGCATTATGAAGAGAATAATAGTATTTTTTTTTCTCTCCAAGGTGGGCGGCATGTTTGACACAGTGCAGCGCAGCACCCAGCAGACCACTGAGTGGGCGGTACTACTTCTTGACATCATCAGCAGCGGCACAGTGGACATGCAGTCCAATAAGTGAGTGATGAATAAAGACGAAACCCCAATCCACACATTATTCCTATAACTGGAAACGTCAGTTATTGTTTCCAAAGCACAGACTGTGTTGCCAGAACACTTACCAGTTGTCTGTCTGTTTGTTTCTCTCCAACAGTGAACTCTTCACAACAGTGCTGGACATGCTGAGTGTGCTGATTAACGGCACACTAGCTGCTGACATGTCCAGTATCTCTCAGGGCAGCATGGAGGAGAACAAGAGAGCCTATATGAACCTGGTGAAGAAGCTCAGGGTAAGAACAGCACACCTTTCTTACCCACAGCCAGGGTGATGAGTTTGAAGATAAGATCTTACTTCTGTGACGTAGTGTTTTCCTTGTTTTTATCAAGTCTTGGACCATTAGCATTTTGTTACGCTTTTCTTTAACCCATTAAAGCCTGTAAAGCGGATATGTCGTTTTGTAGTATTTGTAGTTTTTTTCCCACCTATTTTCAGTCTATTGGCCAAAGAAATGCATCAGGATACATGTGAAATATGTGAAATCATCACCAAAAAAAGACACAAAATTACCAAAAAAGACACAGAATTACCCAAAAAAGACACAAAATTATTAAAAGACACAAAATTACCAAAAAAAAGACACAGAATTACCAAAAAAGACACAAAATTATTAAAAAAGACACAAAATTACCAAAAAAAAGACACAAAATTACCAAAAAAGACACAAAATTACCAAAAAAGACACAGAATTACCCAAAAAAGACACAAAATTATTAAAAAAGACACAGAATCACCAATTTTTTCCAGGCGTTTTAGGCCTAAATGGGTTAAAGACAACACTAGGCAACATGAATGTCATCCCTGAATTACATAGTAATGCAACATAAGAAGTGAATAAAGCTAAATCTCAGTTTAGCATGCTAATCGCACTACAACAACGTCTGCAACTCCATAAAACACTTTTCATATGGTACCACATCATCCAGCACATACACACTGAACATTGATATTTGCGGGAAACTATTCCAATATTATTGGAAAATCAAACCTTGTAGTGCACTTTAAAACTCCGAAAGATAGGTAGGCTAAATAGACTTCCAGATGAGATGAGTCAGGGTGGAAATCCAGAGCGAGCTCCCCTAAAAGGCGTCCGATCGGAAACAGTGCAATGCCGCAACACGTCCTACGTAAATAATGATATTTTGAAAAATGAATTAAAAAATATTCAAAATCGAGGATGCACACCTTCATGCTTTAGAAATAGATATACATTATACGACCCAGATTCCCCAAAAAAGGCCCTATATAAACACCTTGACGTTTCAAAATAGAGTATATTCTGTTTATAAAGTTTTCAATTGAATATATGTCAAAAGTGACATGGACACATATCTTTTTTTTTCTGTTTTCCTTTTTTTTTTTTTTTTTGATTGTTTCATGTAGCACTGAGTGAATAAAGAGGAAAAAAATTATAGCAAAGTACTGTAAATTATATTGGACATTAGTGCCTCAATTTCTTTCAATATATATCTATATATTTTTTAAAGATATGGACACATCCAGTGTAAAAAAACCCCCAACAACTTCATATGAAAGACATTAAATAAACATGCATGTGAAAACTTGTTAGATACTTTCCCAAAGAATGTCTGCACTAGATGTCTGAAAAATATGCCAAATGAAAAAAATTAGTGATAATAATGCTCCCTGTAAAGAGATGATTGTCATTCACTTTTTCATAATCGCTGTGTTCAACATTTTATTTCCACAGAAAGAGCTCGGGGATCGGCAGTCGGAGAGTTTGGAAAAGGTTCGCCAGCTTTTGCCGCTGCCCAAACAAACCCGGGACGTGATAACGTGTGAACCTCAGGGCTCACTCATAGACACCAAGGGGAACAAGATCGCTGGGTTTGAGAAGGAGGTACGTTGGTTTCTTCAACCCTAATCACACATGGTTTCAGTATGATTTGTATCACAGAGTCAAACCAGGAAGTTAATCATCTAGGAAAACTATATTTAGTTGTATGGTTTCCTGTCACATTGCTCATACTGCAGCTTCATAATCAGATAAACAAAATGGAGAAGATTAAATTGTACTGTGATATGAAAGAAAGAGTAAGAGAAAAATAATGCAACTTGTAAAGAAAAGTTATTAAAAGCATATGTTTTCCATTGGTCAACAGTCTTAATGTGCTTTTAGGGGATATATGAACTGCTGAAAAATACACGTCATTAAAAAACTTAAATTTAAGCTTTAAGCTTAATGTGTGTCTCTATGTGTGACTCTTCTAAAATGAATTCATAGACACCATAGATTGATGTACTTTTTAAACAAACTAAGCTACATTTTTCCATCAAAATTCAAAAATGATTAGATAGGCGTCTGTCTTATGGAATATAATGGGGCAAAATTGCTAAATTTCAAAATGCTACCCATAGATTTGGGTCATTTTGGTGATTTTTGCATTTGTGTCTTACCATCTTATACACATCAGCTTTACTATTTATTTAAGCAACATTTCATAAATATCTATTTTTTCTTTTCTTGCCAGAAATAAGTTGAGGTCCACATTGTGCACATGCTGATTTTGAGTTATATAAATTCTGTATTTGTGCTTTTAGGGTCTTCAAGTATCAACCAAACAAAAGATTTCACCCTGGGACGTGTTTGAGGGTCTCAAACACTCCGCCCCTCTGTCCTGGGGGTGGTTCGGCACAGTGCGCGTGGACCGTAAGGTCACCAAATTTGAGGAGCAGCAGCGTTTTCTGCTCTATCACACCCACCTGAAGCCCAAACCTCGCAGCTATTATCTGGAGCCGCTGCCCCTGCCCCCTGAGGAGGAGGAGCCCCTGACACCCGTCTCCCAGGAACCAGAGAAGAAGATGGAGGCGGTGAAGCCAGAGAAGAGCGTTCCCACTGTCACCTCCGACTCAACCAAGAAGAAATCCAACAACAAGAAGAAGAAAACTGCTGCCAAGACAGAGGTCAGACATTTACACTACCGGTCAAAAGTTTTAGAACACCACAATTTCTCTTTTTTTCTTTTTTTTTCTTTTTTTATATAATATTTCGAGAAAAAAAGATGCAAATCTGTGTCAAAAAAGTTGCAAATTAACTAGATTAAAGTGGCAAATATGTGCGAAAAAAAGTCGCAGATTTACAAGACAACAGTGGGGAAAAATGCAACTTTCTCGCAGATTCACCACTTTAAATCTCATAAATTTGCAAGAAATGTTCTCGTAGATTTGCCACTTTAATCTTGTAAACTTTTTTTTTTAATTATTTATATATATTTTTTATTGGAAATTAGCATTCATAAGCATCAGTACAAAACATAACTTATTCCACAGCTGTTTTCCACATTTTTGTTTTTTAAAGGGTACATTAGAACAAAGAACCACAAAAGAAAAATAAATACAAAACAAAAAAAAACATAGTATTATAATAAATATATAATAATATATAGGGAGGCAAAAAAGCAGAGAAACAGAAACATTAACAATTATGCTAATAATACCAATACATAAATAAACACAGGATGCCAAGTATGCTCATTAAAAAAAAAAAAAAAAAAAGATTTAAAAAAAATAAGTGTAAGTGTTAGTAAGTGTTGAACTGCCAGAGGTAAATAAAAAAAGGTAAGCTTAACCAAAACTGAAAAATAATGTACATTTCATAATTATAGAAAAAGGCCTTTTTCAGGGAACAAGAAATGGGTTAAAAACTTAAAGCAGTTCTGCAGCAACGGAGGTTGATCAAGCCTTGAAAGTTGCTAAGTTGCTACCGATTCCTACAGGTGTCCCAACTTTTCTTGATCACCTACAACCTACAAGTTGCTCCACATTTAAGGGAACTTCTGCAACAGAGTTGGGAAGAACTTTCTGAATAATATTTGATTTCCATTGAGTGTGTTCAGCTGTTCTATCTGTTAAGGTGCTACTTCAATGAGTCAACAGTTAAGAATACATCTTCCTTTCTAAACTGATTCTATGATTTATTTTTTTAACTTCAATTGTTTATTTGTTATATGCATTAATTTCAGAGTACACTGAGACATTAAACTGCATAATTTTCATTAAAATTCTGGAAAAGTTGGAGTGTTCTAAAACTTTTGACCAGTAGTGTATGTCATTTATGGTTTTAGGTTAATGTGATTATACTGACTGACATGTTAAGTTGCTCCAGTCAGATTATATAAAGCTGTGTATTCCCTCTTCTTCTCTCCAGGACTATGTGAATCGTACACCAGGCGGCGTGCCCTACGGCACTAATATGCCTCCTGAGCTGCAGATGCAGAACCACCCGTATGGCCGGCTGCCCTACAGCCAGCAGGGCATGAGCATGTACACACAGAACCAGCCTCTTCCTCCAGGTCAGTTCACCTTCCTCATCATCATCTTCATCAGTAATGTGCTGATAAGGATAATGGGTTAAATGCAGAGGTTGAATTTCCCCATTGTGGGGTTAATAAAGTAATCTTCTTCTTCTTCTTCTTCTTCTTCTTCTTCTTCACCGCCTTCTTCTTCTTCTTCACCTTCTTCTTCTTCTTCTTCTTCTTCACCGCCTTCTTCTTCTTCTTCACCTTCTTCTTCACCTTCACCACCTTCTTCTTCTTCTTCTTCTTCACCGCCTTCTTCTTCTTCTTCACCTTCTTCTTCACCTTCACCACCTTCTTCTTCTTCTTCTTCTTCACCTTCTTCTTCTTCTTCTTCTTCTTCACCTTCTTCTTCTTCACCACCTTCTTCTTCTTCACCTTCTTCTTCACCTTCTTCTTCTTCTTCACCACCTTCTTCTTCTTCTTCACCTTCTTCTTCTTCACCACCTTCTTCTTCTTCTTCACCACCTTCTTCTTCTTCACCTTCTTCACCACCTTCTTCTTCTTCTTCTTCTTCTTCACCTTCTTCTTCACCTTCTTCACCTTCTTCTTCTTCTTCACCTTCTTCTTCACCACCTTCTTCTTCTTCTTCACCTTCTTTTTCTTCTTCTTCTTCTTCACCTTCTTCTTCTTCACCACCTTCTTCTTCTTCACCTTCTTCTTCACCTTCTTCTTCTTCTTCACCACCTTCTTCTTCTTCTTCACCTTCTTCTTCTTCACCACCTTCTTCTTCTTCTTCACCACCTTCTTCTTCTTCACCTTCTTCACCACCTTCTTCTTCTTCTTCTTCTTCTTCACCTTCTTCTTCACCTTCTTCACCTTCTTCTTCTTCTTCACCTTCTTCTTCACCACCTTCTTCTTCTTCTTCACCTTCTTTTTCTTCTTCACCTTCTTCACCTTCTTCTTCTTCACCTTCTTCTTCTTCACCTTCTTCTTCTTCTCCTTCTTCTTCACCTTCTTCTTCTTCACCTTCTTCACCTTCTTCTTTTTCACCTTCTTCACCTTCTTCTTCACCTTCTTCTTCTTCTTCTTCACCTTCTTCACCATCTTCTTCTTCTTCACCTTCTTCATCTTCTTCACCTTCTTCTTCTTCTTCTTCATCTTCTTCTTCTTCTTCACCTTCTTCTTCTTCTTCTTCACCTTCTTCTTCACCACCTTCTTTTTCTTCTTCACCTTCTTCACCACCTTCTTCTTCTTCTTCTTCACCACCTTCTTCTTCTTCTTCACCTTCTTCTTCACCACCTCCTTCTTCTTCTTCTTCACCTTCTTCTTCACCACCTTCTTTTTCTTCTTCACCTTCTTCTTCACCACCTTCTTCTTCTTCTTCACCACCTTCTTCTTCTTCACCTTCTTCTTCTTCACCACCTTCTTTTTCTTCTTCACCTTCTTCTTCACCACCTTCTTCTTCTTCTTCTTCACCACCTTCTTCTTCTTCACCTTCTTCTTCTTCTTCACCACCTTCTTTTTCTTCTTCACCTTCTTCTTCACCACCTTCTTCTTCTTCTTCTTCACCACCTTCTTCTTCTTCACCTTCTTCTTCTTCTTCTTCTTCACCACCTTCTTCTTCTTCTTCACCTTCTTCTTCACCACCTTCTTCTTCTTCACCACCTTCTTCTTATTCTTCTTCTTCTTCACCTTCTTCTTCTTCACCTTCTTCTTCTTCACCTTCTTCTTCACCACCTTCTTCACCTTCTTCTTATTCTTCACCTTCTTCACCTTCTTCTTCTTCTTCACCTTCTTCTTCTTCTTCACCTTCTTCTTCTTCTTCTTCTTCTTCTTCACCTTCTTCTTCTTCTTCACCTTCTTCTTCTTCACCTTCACCTTCTTCTTCTTCACCTTCTTCTTCTTCTTCTTCTTCACCTTCTTCACCTTCTTCTTCTTCTTCACCTTCTTCTTCACCTTCACCTTCTTCTTCTTCTTCTTCACCTTCTTCTTCTTCTTCTTCTTCTTCACCTTCTTCTTCACCTTCTTCTTCTTCACCTTCTTCACCATCTTCTTCTTCTTCACCTTCTTCTTCTTCTTCTTCTTCTTCTTCTTCACCTTCTTCTTCTTCACCACCTTCTTCTTCTTCTTCTTCTTCTTCATTAGCAGCAGTATGACACACTGGTTCAGCACACATCATGAGTTCTCCTTTCTGGGATTGTAGTTTACATCCTTTGTTTTTTTCCACAGGAGGTCCAGGTTTAGAACCTCCATACAGACCTGCCCGCACCCCCCAGATGAACAAAATGATGCCCACTCGGCCCAGCTACCCCGGCATGATGCCCGGTATGCAGGGAAGCATGCCGGGCATGATGGGACTGGACAAGCAATACCCAATGGGTTATAAGCCCCAGCCTGCCATGGCACAGGGACAGATACTGCGGCAGCAACTACAGGTCAGACTGGTGAGTTTATCCACACTGACAGGTCAGGCTACCGCTTATAGTCGGGTAGAGGTGGAAGAAGTATTCAGATCCTTTACTTAAGTAAAAGTAAATTCAAAAGTTTCTGAAGTAAAAGTACAAAAGTGTCAGCATCAAAATGTACTTAAAGTACCAAAAGTATAAGTACTCTTTAATCAGAATGGATCTACTCAGATTGTTTTATATATTCCAAATTTATATTGTTACATAATTTGTATTGATGCTTTTATGTAAGCAGTGTTTTAATTTTGTAAAGAAGGGGTTCATTTAATTACTTAATATACTGTTTTAAGATTTAATTAAAAAAACTCTAATCACTTTAAATGTATCATGTTTTTAATGTTAAATCTCGACCTGAAAAGTAACTAAAGCTGTCAGCTAAATGTAGTGGAGTAAAAAGTACAATATTTGCCTCAAAATGTAGTGAAGTAGAAGTATAAAGTCACATAAAATGTAAATACTCAATAAAGTACAAGTACCTTAAAATTATATTCAAGTACATGTACTTAGTTACTCTCCACCACTGTAGTCGGGTCGAGTCGAACAAGAGCTGAAGCTAGTGAGATGGATCAGAATTAGGAGAGTTAAATTCAGATTATAAATTAATGAATGGTTCACACTACATGACTTTCAAGTAATGTCATCAGAATACTGCACTGTTCAAACCAAGGTTATTATAGTTAACGAAAACTAACGAAATAACAAAAACTAGAATTGAAAAAACATTTTTCTTTAACCAGAATGAATCCCAGATCTAATTACAACTATAGTCTGTATTTCAAATGTAACTCATACAGAAAAGTTCTTCCTGTTCCAGGTGACCCCTCCTCCTGGTTTCCCCTATACTCCAGGTCCTGTGCCCTCATTGGTTGTAGGTCCCGTCTGCATGCCGAGGCTTTCGGCTTGTGTCTTTAAACAATTCACACACAGCGCTCAAGATCAGGCAGATATTTGCAAATTTACCTGATAGGCAAGAGGAAAGTCAGGAAGTGTGAACTAGCCATAAAATGAGAATCCTCTGATTGTCTTCAGTGCGAATAATCTTCTTCCTCTCCTGTTGGTGGACGATGAATCATTGCTTTTTTCTTAATTCTTGTTTCTCTTTTCAGAATCAGAACATGATGGGGCAGCAGATTAGACAAATAACACCCAACCAACCGTATACTTCGATGCAGGCTTCTCAGGTGAGACTAGTCACCTGACACCTCTATTCTCAGAATATCTAAATCACCTGACCTCTTGAGTTATAGGAGTCAATGCTGAGGAAGTTTAAAAAGCTGTTAAAAAACATGGTTCTGCTCACCATGCTGTTATTTTCCGATCATTTTTTTTTTTTTTCAGACTTCTCTTTATTGTTTTTTTTTTCTTTTGTTCACATACAAAAATAAAGAATGTACATGTTTATTCATGCTTAAAATCAACACGAAAGAGCAGAATGATAGTAGAAAAATAAAAGCAATAAAATAAAAAAAATAAAAAAACAAAACAAAACAAAAAAAAACCTAGGTGGAGTCAAATCAAATATCAAAACAAAAATAAGGTTTACAAATAAAATAGATTTAAATATTATAATACAACTCTGAGGATGTCAGATTTTCCAAAATTTACATTTGTTAATTTTTCACTGGGTTATATTTAGTATAATAATCCATAAATGGCTGCCATATTGTGTAAAAGGTATCTATCTTACCTCTCAGGGTGAATTTTATTTTTTCTAACTGCAAATGTTTCATTTTATCATTCATTAAAGTTTGATAAACTGGAGGATTTTTTTGTTTCCAGTTCAGCAGAATTATTCTCTTCGCTAACAGTGTCACAAAACAAATCACATTCTTTTGGTTATTTGACAAAGAGAGCTCCATGGCTTCCGATCATTTTATAAATGTTTGACGTCCACAGAAATTTGTGCACTCACTTCACTACTGTCCACACTATGAGTCAATGAATAATCCTTCTCTGTATTCGTTTTAATGATCAACATTGTCTCTGTTTGGTCAGAACATATCTCAGGGCTATACCTCGTACGGATCACACATGGGGATGCAGCAGCATCCGTCCCAGGGTGGTGGTATAGGTCCGGCCTCCTACGGGAACCAGAATTTCCAGGGCACCCATCCTGGAGCCAACCCGGCTGTTGTGGATCCTCTTAGGCAGCAAATGCAGCAAAGGCCCAGTGGTTATGTTCACCAGCAGGCTCCAGGCTACGCACACAATATGCAGAACACACAGAGGTGAGTACAGTGTTGAAAGGAACGCTGCTGTTTTCTTACTTTTCACTTAAAAGTCCAATTGAAATTTGTAGATGCAGTTTCTTCCCAAAATATTGAAGAAAAATGGAATGAGCCAGTGTGATCAATCAGAGCTTTTAGTTACGTGTACACGGAGAGAGTCCTCAGCAATCTCTCTCGACAAAGTCAACTTTCTTCCTTATATACAACATTTCAGCCTTACATGATGAAAGAGAGGAGGAAGTTACAGGTGAAGTAGCGTCTTAATGAGATTAACATACAGGAACCAGACATTGAAAGTTGTGAGACACATAAACTTCAAAGAAACAATAGAAACGTACATTAGGAACCAGTTCAGTTAATTTCCATGCAATACACATGTTAATCCCCTGCAGTTGGCCTGTCTGCCCATTTGTCTATGAGACATGATTTAATTAAATGTTGTGGAAATGTTTATTGTTTAAATATCAAGAATCTAAAACTATTTTTCCACAAATTCTCGTTACTGTTGCTGCTTGACATTAAAATGTTTTCCTCCTTGATTTAATGCTAACTGCATGTCTTCTTCCTGTCTGTCCTGTAAATCTCAGGTTTTCCCACCAGCCTCTCCAGCAGAATCCCATCATGCACGGTCTCAGTCACATGGGAGGCCAGGGCGTCCATCCAGGCCTGAGGCCCAATCCGATGCTGGCAGAACAGCAGCAACAGCAGCAGCAACAGGCAGCACAGCAACAGCAACAGCAGCAGTACCTCAGACAACAAGCACTCAGAGTATGTCACTTCATCAGAATAGTTAGCTAAATAAAGGGGACACGCTGGACAAAAGCACCACATTTTTTCCACGTGCTCTCTATCACCATAGGTTTCAATTTTTGGTAGGAGCCACTTCATCAAGATGGCCGATCCGAGATGGCAGCCATATAAAATCTATGAGAACCAGTATATCTTCCAAGCCACTCAGACGGTCAATCTTGGTGTCAAAATCTACATTTTCTGGGTCCAGGAATCATTTAAAGCTGTTGAGAATATCACTAGATGATTATTTGATCAAATAGATATGTTCATTTTCACCCAGAATGGTAGGCAACTCGCTTCAAGTGCTGCAGCAGAGAATCCTGAGCTGAAAATGTTTGGAATCTAATAATTATGTAAATACATGGCCAAAATGAACATATCTATTTGATCATCTAGTGATATTCTCAGTAGCTTTAAATCATTCTTTGACCCAGAAAATGTATATTTTGACACAAAGATTGACCTTCTAAGTGGCTTAGAAGATATACTGGTTCTCATAGATTTTATATGGCTGCCATCTCCGATCTGCAATCTTGATGAAGTGGCTCCTACCAAAAATTTAAACCTATAGTGATAGAGAGCATGTGGAAAACATGTGGTGCTTTTGTCCGACGTGTCCCCTTTCTTCCCAAATCTGGTCCTAAGCCACCGGACTAGAAGTTTGTAAAGGTCTTTAGCTATGTTTTTACGCTGAGTTTTTGTATTTTTATGAGTAAGGAGGCTGTTTGTGTGCACTACATTTCAAATTGTGTAACTCTGAAGCTACCAGTGGCCCCAAAATAAATACGACTATTTCTAAGCATGTTTCACTAAAGCAGGGATGTCCAAACTATTCCACAAAGGGCCGTGTGGCTGCAGGTTTTCGTTCCAACCAAGCAGCAGCACACCAGACTTGACTCAGTATATATAGTATATATATAGTATATAGTTTGGACATTCCTGCACTAAAGGGTACAAAAAGAAAGTCTAGCTAAAACACCAACCATTGTTTCTTTCCTACGTTATCTCAACAGCAGCAGCAGGCTCAACAAGTTCAACAACAGCAGCAACAACAACAACAGCAACAACAACAACAACAACAGCAGCAGCAGCAACAGCAGCAGCAGCAACAGGTCCAGCCCCAGCAGGTTCCTCCTCAACAGCAAGTTCAACAACAACAACAACAACAACAACAGCAACAGCAGCAGCAGGTGTCAGCGGTGCCTCCACCGGGCCAGCAGCAGAACCAGGGCCTGGGCATGCAGCCACTGCCCCCCCAGCAACCCATGGTAGGTCCAGTCCAGGGGGTGGGGACCATATATGTGCAGTTGTGATTATCATCACCCAAAAAATAAACAAAATGACCAAAAAAAGGAAACAAAATGACCAAAAATGACCAAAAAAGACACAAAATTACCCAAAAAAGAAACAAAATCACCAAAAAAAGACACAAAATGACTAAAAAAGACACAAAATGACTAAAAAAAGGAAACAAAATGACCAAAAAGACACAAAATGACCAAAAAAGACACAAAATTACCCAAAAAAGAAACAAAATCCCCCCAAAAAGACACGAAATGACTAAAAAAAGACACACAATGACTAAAAAAAGACACAAAATGACCAAAAAAGACACAAAATTACCCAAAAAACACACGAAATGACTAAAAAACACACGGAATGACTAAAAAAAGACACAAAATGACCAAGAAAGACACAAATTGACCACAAAATGATCAAAAAAAGACACAAAATGACCAAAAAAACACACAAAATGACAAAAAAACACACAAAATGACCAAAAAAAGACATTAAGTGACCAAAAAGACTAAAACACATGAACACTTTAACACAGTGGAGACAGAGCTGACTTCCAAAATGATTTGGCGACCCCCAGAAATCATCTCGCGACCCCAATTGGGGTCCCGACCCCAAGGTTGAGAACAGCTGGTGTAAGGAAACATCTTTTGGTAACGCTTTATATTAAGGTCCTTGTAATAACCATTAATTAACAAGTAATACGGCCCTTGTAAGTCCTTACAAGATGCTTATTAACATTATTGTGTTTATAAGCTTACAAATCAATGTCAAATTTGGTGTGCATTTTGCAAAATTTTTTGGGGTAATGGGATTAATTTCTCCAATAACGATGTGTGTCTTTGTTTCAGTTCCCACGACAGGGAATGCAGCAAACTCAACAGCAGCAGCAGACTGCGGCTCTGGTCAGACAGCTGCAACAGCAACTTTCAAGTAAGTCCGAAAATTTCAAATTTCCTTTTTTACCACCATTTATGTTTATTCCTTGTCATTGTTTTCATCTCTGTATAATGATGAAAAACAGGGATTCAGGGGATATTTATAACAAAACTTTCCCACTTTTTTCAGATACACAACCAGGACAGGGCACCAATTCATATTACTGATCGAGCTTGTTGATAGTAGAGTGTGAAGAATAGGCCCCTGGTCATGTCGGGGGCCCAGCTCCGTAGATTGGCAGATAATGTGTCCAGTCGTGTGTAGGCTGTTAGGAGGACGGACTGTTCAAGGCACAAAAGGACCACCAAACCGATGAACCAAATCCCATCTCGACCAGTGAGGCAACGATCAGAAAATATCTTGACTTCAGTCGTGTAATTATGGATTATCAAAGGAGGGGATCCTGCTCTGAAGTAAACAGATAATGCTTAATAATGGAAAAGTCTATGTAAAAAAGTACCAGAAATTATAAGAATAATGCAATTTTTTTATTTTATTTCAATTTGTACAATTTTTTTCAGTTTCGTGTATTTCTCATTAAAAAATCATGTCAGTTTTTATGTCTTGTACTTGTGTTGGCTGCCTGTATGCTGTATTTAAAAACTGTCAATGAAGTCTTTCATGATAAAGTCATAGAACAAATCCTGTGATCTACAAACAAGGCTGCTGTCATGCAAGAAAGTCAGAAAGTCTCCTAATGCAACGTTTTTAGTTGATTATGTTGTGTTCTTTAAGGTTATTTTTCAATATTTAATTTAAGGCTTTCTTTGGAAAAATAATGCAAACAAACAGATAGTTGGGTAACCGATAAAATGATAAAGAAATAAAAGGAATAATATACACTACTGGTCAAAAGTTTTAGAACACACCAATTTTTCCAGAATTTAATTGAAAATTATGCAGTTTAATGTCTCAGTGTACTCTGAAATTAATGCACATTTGCAACATTTAAAATTCTTGATGGAGCATGATAGTGTTTTGAAAGTAAAAAAAGATTCAAAATCACATTTTATGTTGGACTAAAGGACTAAAAAAAAGATACAAAATGACCAAAAAAAGACACAAAAAGACTAAAAAAAGAAACAAAATGACCAAAAAAAAGGACACAAAATGACTTACAAAGACATGAAAAGAATTCAAAAATGGACAAAATAGCCCAAGACTCCATAGAGTTAAGTTGTTAACCCATTTCTTGTTCCCTGAAAAAGGCCTACTTGTATAATTCTGAAATGTACATTATTTTCCAGTTTTGGTTAAGCTTACCTTTTTTTATTTACCTCTTTCAAGCTGTTCATTTGACTTGAACTGCTTGAATTGGGGTGTTCTAAAACTTTTGACCGGTAGTGTATACAGCAAAAAATATAAAATAAATACTGGGAAGAGGCTTCCAGTTGTGCAGAGTTCATATTCATTAGAACAAATGAAGGCCAGTCAAAAAAAAGTCTTTCATAAAAAAGACCTTGTCTAATTGGACAGTTTCTGCAGTTGTAATATCAAGGTGTCTCCTTTCAGCATTTACTGATTAGTGAATTACATTTGTAACAATGGCCTGCAATAGACCTTTTTACATTGCAGACATTTTGTCTTTTCAAAGCAGGAAGAAGGCTCCAACATGTTCAATCACTGAGTGGAATAATGAAAGGTGTGTGCACCCACACAGGTGTTTTCACTTATTTGGCCTAATTAAACTTCTGCTCAGGTTGATGTCGGAGAAGCTAATTAAATTAAAGGTGCGTTCCAATAACCATAATACCAAAAAAATATTTCACATGGCCCAATACATGTTATGCCAAATGCACAATCCCAAAAATAATGATGGGCATATAAATCAAAAATGAAAAATAATCATCTATCTAGTTGCTGCCCTAATTATGAGTATTAACTCCATCTGCTGTAAAAAAGAAAAAAAAAACTAAGATTGTTAAAAGGTATAAATTGTTTCCTGACCGTTGACAGCAAAAAAATCAATGTGGAAGTAGAGGTGTGCCATATCGTATCGTTCACGATAATATCGGTATATTTTTTTTATGGTTAAAAAAAAATGCATATCATTATATTGGCAACATTCCTACTTCTTGATGTAGTGGCGTAAGGTTAAGATTAACTAACAATTAAAGTTGTTTTAATCACAAAAAGCTACTTACTCTCTGTCGCTAAACACATGCCGCTTTCAAAATAAGAGCACAGTGTGTTAACAGAATCCACCACAGAACTTACAAGAAGACTGTCAAAATAAGATGCCTTAAATAAAACATACAAGAACCTTTATTCTCCTTTACAAAATGTCATTAAAATATGCCCCCAGAACCCCTAAATGGTTATTTTTATTATTTGCTCATACTCAAGAGTATTTTTTTTGTATTTGGCAACTGTTGAGATTTGCCCTTCACACTACATTTTAGATTTGTATTTATTTATACAGACAAAAAAAATATTGTCTATATCTTTTTAAGTATTTCGTAATATCGTCAAGAATATCGTTATCGCAAAAAATAGCTTGAAATATCGTGATATTCTTTTAGGGCCATATCGCTCACCCCTATGTAGAAGGACTCAATGCTTGAGAGAAAACAGCCACAGATGTTTTATATCTTTATTGATTAATCAGGGCACATAAACAATTCCTTATTTCAACTTTTTTGCCTTCTTTGGTTTTTGTTTATCAATATTCTGACGTTCCAAGCGACTGAAAAGCACTCCAGAGTCCGATCCCAGCTCTCGCCCTTCAAACGGACAGTCCAGTCCCTGAAACCTTGGCAGGAAGTTAGCATGCTCCCAGCTCCTCTCGTCTGGTTTCACCGAGATTCTGGACAGCAGCTTGTTGGAGATCCCTGGTACTACCGGCTGCAGCAGCGTGCCGTAAACCCTCAGACATTCAAAGGTGACATGAACGATGGTGTGCAGCCACTGCTGGTCTCTACTGTCCCTCTTATCCAGCTTCCACGGTGCGTGGCGCTGAACGAACCCGTTGGTCTGCCTCACGCAGGCGCTGATGGCCTCCAGAGCTTTGTACACATGCATGCTCTCATAGTGCTGCTGCACCACCGCTGGGAGGCTTTTCACTGCCTCCACCATGTGGTAGTCTTCAGCCACAGCCCTGCCTCCCTGCTCACTGTGGAAGGACTGAGGGTAGAAAGAGGGGTAGACCTGATCTGGGTTCAGAGCCGGAGCAGTGCAGCGGTTCAGCAGACCCCCCAGAGAGTCGGCCAGCTCCGCGTTGAGCAGCTTGAAAACTTTGTCGTCTGTGTAGTCGCAGTCTGAGTCTGGGACGCCCTGACGCAGGAGGAAGTACCTCAAACCGTCAGTTGTGAACGTCTTTGAGCATTCAAGAGGATCCACCACGTTACCCAGACTTTTAGACATCTTCTTTCCTCCGACTGTCCAGTGAGAGTGAACATAGATGGTCTGAGGCAGCGGCAGACCAGCCCCGAGGAGAAAAGCGGGCCAGTAGATGGCGTGAAACTTCATGATGTCCTTCCCAACGATGTGGTGCGCCACGTTCCACCGCTGCTCGTGTTTATCTGGGTAGCCGGCGACTGTGAGGTAGTTCACCAGAGCATCTAGCCACACATAGATGGTTTGTTCTGGATCACCCGGGACCGGGATGCCCCACTGGAGGCGGCTTCGCTGGCGGGACACCGACAGGTCAGGGAGGTCCTCCTGCAGCCAGAGGAGGGCGTCCCGGTGGAAACGCTCCGGCTGCACGGCCCGAGGACTCTCTCTGAGCCAGTCCAGCAGCTGAGACCGGAACGCAGACAGACGGAACATGTAGTTCTCTTCTTTCATCCACTCCACCTGCAAAATAGTGGAAATTCAATTACGAATACTTTATTTTTGGATAGGGACAGTGCACATTAACCCATTGACGCCTAAAACTGCCTGTAAAACCTCTGGGCGATTTTAAAATAAGCCCCTAAAACCTGAAGTTTTTCTGGAAATTCAACAGAAGTGTCAACGCTTCTACTAAATAATAGATTTTTCAGCCTTTGTAGCAGATAGAAATGAAATTCAAAAAGTATTTGAGAGCTTATACAAATACTACAAAACAAAGTATCCGTTTTCCAGGCTTCAATGGGTTAATGAACATCGATAAACATCTTTGTAAATATGGAGCATTATAGCAAGGCTGCTAGTTTGCATCTGTAGTCCCTAAAAAATTAAAAATAAATACAAATATAAAAGACAGTAAGAACATAGGTAAGATACAAATAGAGGAGACAACACACACACAACACAACACATAGCAGACCCAGACAGGATATAACTATGCAATAAAAAGTAATGATTGAAGTTATTGTGACTGAAATAGTAAAGTCAAGTCAAGTCAAAGTTTATTTATAGAGCACATTTAAAAACAACCTCAGTTGACCAAAGTGCTGTACAGTTATTAAAATAGAATAAATCATACACAAATAGGTATAAATAAAAACAATGAAAACAATAAAATACTAAAAACAGTAAAACAATAAAATAAAATAGAATAAAATAATAATAAAAACTCAATCCAAAACAGAGTTAGAGATAAAAAAAAAGACAAATAAAAGGGTAAAAAAGTAAAAAAGAAAGCCAAGGATTCTTTCCTCGCTGGGACTGAACGCCAAGGAGAATAAATAGGTTTTTAATAATGTTTTAAAGTGCTCAACAGACTGTGCAGCTCTGACCTGGAGAGGTAGGCTGTATAAATAGGTTTGGATTTCTACAGGAATAGTTCCACATTTTGGGAAATACGCCATCAACTGTTGCCAATAATGAAATGGTGATCATAACCATGTTAATAGTAACTTTAAGAGGTGCTGCTAGTAGTGATGCACTAATCTGACTTTGTCAGTCTCCATAGTGATGCCTGGGGTTTAGGTATCCTCTGTTACCGTGTGGCTTCCTGATACCAGTGTTAAATTAATAAGCTGTAAGCCTTCCAGCAAATTCATTTTGTCTACTTCTGAATATTATCTTTAGTTTATTTTGTTCAGACAAGGGAAAGTAGATGTTTTTTTGATGTTTCATGAGGAACTCCACAAAAGATACGTCACAGCGATCAGCTGACACCTCTGAAGAAGACTGAAGATGTCAGTCGAAACATGTCAGGTAAAAAAACATCTACTTTCCCTTGTCTGAACAAAAGAAACTTAGGATAATAATAAGCTGTAAGCCTGTTACTACTGTGTGAAAATGACCGGGATCATTCTTTTGTGTCTAAGACATCAGCTTGACTTAAACATATCTTTTTTTTAACGTTGTTTATTTAATTTTGTTCTGCAAACAAACAAATATATATAAAACAAGAGTGCTGACAATCGTTGCATCAGGGTCTGAGATATCCTGAGTTTTCGTCCCTAAAAACAAGATTCCATAATGCAACTCAATAGCTCCTTTTTGTTCAGCACTCTCTGCCTGGTAAACACACCTCGCCCCCATTCTGTTTTAACTCTGTCGTCTTAAAGCTCAAGCTGATATATAATCTTGTAAAATCAGCAGAATCCTACTTTGAAGTTTGCACTTATTCCTCCACTAAAAATGATCCAAATTCTGCTTGAATTACCTTGTGGCCACTCTCCAGCGAGACCTTGATCTCCTTCCCCGATGAGTCCAAAGCACTGGCCACCTGTGACTCTGTGAGGAAGCTTTCATCCTGCGTGGAGTACCAGCCTTCATAACTGCCCTTGTAGATGAGCCCTTTGTTCCAGAGCACCGACCAGAAATGCTTCACGGCCTGACGGTGTCTCTGCTCAGTGGTTCTGATGTAGTCTGTGTATGAAATGTTGCAGCTGTTGAAGAGATGTTTGAATCTCTCAGACACGTCGGTGCAGAAGGTCAGAGGGTCTTTTCCTGCAGCTTCAGCAGCTTGTTGGATTTTCAAGCCATGTTCATCTGTGCCTGAAATGACAGGAAGTGGAGCATATTATTATTTAGGGTTCTTACACATTTTTTCAAAGTAAATGTAATTACAATGTAATATAAATTGTTTATAGTATATATATATAATTGTTTATAATATTTGTATATGACTATATTGATTATTCATATATATATATATGTATATAGATATAGACCTGTTAAGGGGTAGGACTCGATAAGTTTTTTTACTTCTTCCTACTCCCTTTCGAGCTTGCAGAAAGTGTCTGTCTTCTCAATTTTTTTTTTGCTTTTTTGTTTTGTTTTTTATTTATTCATCTATTAATATTTAAACTTGTTTTTTTTACTTGCATGTTCGAAATAAAGACAATCAATCAACAATTAGAAAAGTCAAAAACTAATTTCAAGCATTTTAAAAGGCACAACGTTTTTTTCAGCACCTTACAGCTGTGGTAAATAACAAATATTTATATACACTGTATATACATTACATCAGATGTTCTAGTGCTATAACCAACCCACAAAGAAATATGATATTTTTGTTTACAAAAGGACGAAACGATTAAGTCATCATAATAGTTGTCAATTAATGGCATCATCGGTGAAATCCACTTGTATATTTTGTTAAATTGGGATTTACCTGTTGCAAACTGTGAGTTGAAGCCTTGAAGTAGTTTATATCTGTGTAAGCAGTCAGCTATCACAGCTGAATATAAATGTCCTAGATGAGGAGAAGCGTTCACATAGAAGATAGGAGTGGTGACGTAGAAACTCCTTCTGTCGTCTCTGCAGGACTGAGAGCTGATGTGTCTCCATAAAGCTGAAACTGGTGAGAAAAACGGGCTTTGCTGCAGTCTGTGAACAGCCGCACAGCTTCTTGTGACAAACAATAAAGAAGTTCTCATCTTTGTAAAGCATGCATGAAGACCACTGACCGATACTCAGTCCACAGACTGCAATAACAATGTTGTGAGTTAATTTAGCTCGCTAAAATGTTGAGTTTTCGCATATAAAACATACAAGCAGAGATACGTAATTACTATCGGGAAAACACCGGAAGTCCTTAGAGTAGTCCTGGTTCATGTTATCCATTAAAGTGACTGAAATGTTGCATTTTAAGAGTCTTTCCCTTCAAACCAGCAGCACATGAGTTTAACTGGCCTGTCAAGGTTAGCATTCCTTCCGGTTTCTATCGTCAACAATGTCTCGTCCAATCAAACTGCCGCATAGTGTGTGACGATCATCGATAGCCAATCAGATTGCGAGGGATGTTTTTGAAGCGTTCTGTCTCAGTTAAAGGGTTCATTTAATTTAATTTACTTCAATCTGTCTTGACTGCTCCGACAAAAGCAAGTTGTTCACCGTAAAGGACGTTTTTAGGAGGATGTATGGGGAACATGGATGTAGGAAGCATCAGTTTTCCCCTAATAACTTAGGAGAAGGAGAAGAATGACTATCATTATTCTCCTCAATTATGACTTTTTTCTGGTAAATAGGAAAAGGTTATTAGAAATACTCTGGAGTCAGTGGCGGTTCTAGACCAGTTTAACTGTGGGGGCCAAGGAGGGGCCAGTGTTTAATTAGAGGGGCACATTAGCACATGAAAAAATGGCAAAGATGATATTTAAGCATTCAAAATCTTTGAATGTCTTGAAAAAGACACAAAATTACCAAAAAAGACACAAAATGAGAAGACAGAATAACCACAAAAAACCCCACAGAAGACATAAAAATGACAAAAAAAAAGACACAAAATGACCAAAAAAAACCACAAAATAACTAAAACAGACACATAAATGACACCAATGACAAAAAAGACACAAAATAACTAAAAAAGACATAACAACAAACACAAAATTACCAAAAAAAGACACAAAAAAGACAAAAAAAAGACACAAAATAACTAAAACAGACACAAAAAAGACACATAAATGACGCCAATGACAAAAAAGACACAAAATAACTAAAAAAGACACAAATGACCAAAAAAGACACAAAATGACTTACAAAGACATGAAAAGGATTTTTAAAAAATGGACAAAATAGACTATAAGACTTCATAGAGTTAAACTATTATACAATGTTCACATTCTGGGTTTCTTTTGTGTACAATAAGATATTGTTTGAACAAAAAAAAGGTTAGAATTGTTCCATTGTTGATCGTTATAAATTGATCATTTTATTATGAATTTGACACAGGGGCCACAGCAGGGGCCAAAGGCTTCTTCACAGGGGCAGTGGCCCCTGGAGGCCCCTGTGTAGAACCACCACTGTCTGGAGAATAAACTAATTAAAACACCAGGTGGTAGGGTGCTAGTACCCTACTAGTACTAGTGCCACTACATAGTAGTACTGTGCATTGTACTACATTATATCTCCAATATGGTAAAATCACCTACATCCTCAGTTGATCACATCATGTGATTTTACCCCTTTAAGGTAATGGCCTATGTCAAGTGTGTGACTTAAGCGGATTTATTATGCCTAAGTCGAAATAAAATGTGACTTAGGCAATTTTTGAACATGCCTTTGTGACTTAAGCAAGATATGGTAACACTTTATTTTGAAGGTGTCTACATAAGAGTGACATGAGCGTGTCATAAACATGACATGGGATGTGTCGTGAACATTAATGACACTTTGAAGTAACATTAATGCTCATGATACTTGTCATGTCATGTTTCTGACAGGCTTGTGTCACTCTTATGTAGACACCTTCAAAATAAAGTGTTGAAAAAAAAATTGCATAATTTTGCATCAGTCATTTATTTCTCTTAAGTTACATAATTTACACACAGTGTTATTACTTTGCCAATAGCCATCCTTTCTTACATCCTTTTGAGTGAAATGATCAATAAATGTCATATGTTACACTTTTGGTTAAGTTTTTTGTGTTTCCTGCAAAACTTGAAAAAAATGAGTTAGATTATTTTAACAGGGTGACGATATTTAAGGGAATTATAATATAACTTTATAAATTAATCAGAAAAGGCATTAAAAAAATTGACTTTGTGTATATATAATTTAATTTATATATTGTATATATTATAAAAATGTATAATATATAATGTGTGTATATCATATTTTGCCATTATGAGAATTGTACTTTTCATGAGAAGTTGCATCAACATAGGTGACAGGACTATTATCATGACCCGCCCTCCTCGAAGTATGAGGACTGCGATTGGTTAATATTAGAACAAGGATATCGGAGGGAGCCAATCAGAAGCAGCGTAGGGCGGGTCTTGCTTGCGAAATGGGGCGGCGGCCAACCAATCAGCTATTCCACTTCCTGTTGCCACTCAACTTCACTACGACGCATGGGGCTGACGTGATAACGGAGGTAAAAGTTTACAAAGTCTTTGGTGTGACAGGCGCTTTAAATAGTAAATTAGACCAAACTAAATCAGAATTATGTTAGAGAGGTCCTCCGTTAACCATATATGGGCATCTTTAGCCGTTTAAAAGGCTAACAGCGTCGCCGTAGAGAGAGTGAGTCTATCATGTGATGTTAAACATGGGTGTCTGCTCGACTTATGACTTATAAGTTTTCTAAAGCTTCGTCTCTTAATTTAAGATGATTTATTTAGGAACACAAAATGTTTTTTTTGTTAGATGGTCTTCGACTGTTTGTAATTGAGTTTTCTTCATGCTACTGGTGTTTATCAAGACTTGGCAGACATTTTTTGTAGTGTGATACTGATATTTCTAGCCTCTCCAAAAACTTATTATTATTATTATGATGCTATGTAAAATGTCAATCAAAACAGGATTCATTGGCTATGCCCAAAACTGAAAGCATTCTGGAAGGAAGTGTTTGAAGTGTTTCTTTTTTGGTCATTTTGTGGTCAATTTGTGTCTTTTTTGGTCATTTTGTGTCTTTTTTGGTCATTTTGTGTCTTTTTTTGGTCAGTTTGTGTCTTTTTTTAGTCATTTTGTGTCTTTGTTGGTCATTTTGTGTCTTTTTTTGGTCATTTTGTGTCTTTTTTGGTCATTTTGTGTCTTTTTTTTGGCCATTTTGTGTCTTTTTTTGGTCATTTTGTGTCTTTTTTGGTCAATTTGTTTCCTTTTTTGGTCATTTTGTGTCTTTGTTGGTGATTTTGTGTCTTTTTTTTGTCATTTTGTGTCTTTGTTGGTCATTTTGTGTCTTTTTTTGGTCATTTTGTGTCTTTTTTTGGTCATTTTGTGTCTTTTTTGGTCAATTTGTTTCCCTTTTTGGTCATTTTGTGTCTTTTTTTAGTCATTTTGTGTCTTTGTTGGTCATTTTGTGTCTTTTTTTGTCATTTTGTGTCTTTTTTGGCCATTTTGTGTCTTTTTTTGGTCATTTTGTGTCTTTTTTTGTCATTTTGTGTCTTTTTTGGCCATTTGTGTCTTTTTTTGGTCTTTTTGTGTCTTTTTTGGTCAATTTGTTTCCCTTTTTGGTCATTTTGTGTCTTTTTTGGTCATTTTGTTTGGCATCATACGGGAAGGAAATGAATTGTGTATTGTTGTGCTATGTGTTATTTCAGATGGAAGTGAACCGTTTGGACTTCTACATCGGTCTCTCTCTGGCTGTGAGCTCGAGCGCTTTCATCGGTGCCAGTTTCATCCTGAAGAAGAAAGGCCTCCTGCGATTGGCCAGCAAGGGCTCCCAGCGAGCAGGTACAGTCAGCTTTATATAAAAATAAAACTACACTTTAGCACACTCATAAGGTCAGCCATGGAAGAAATTACCAGTGGTGGAATGTAACTAAGTACATTTACTCAAGTACTGTACTTAAGTACAATTTTGAGGTACTTGTACTTTACTTGAGTATTTCCATTTTATGTAACTTTTTACTTCTACTCCACTACATTTTTAGGCAAATATTGTACTTTTTACTCCAGGATTTAGCTGCCAGCTTTAGTTACTTTTCAGGTCGAGATTTAACATAATATATATGATCAATGTAAAGTGATTAGACGTTTTTTTAATTAAATCTTTTAACAGTATATTAAGTAATTAAATGAGCCCAATCTTTACAAAATTAAAACACTGCATACATTAAATCACCAATACAAATAATGTAATAATATATTTAGAATATATAAAACAATTATAGTGGGTCCATTCTGCATAACCCGAGTACTTTTACTTTTCATACTTTAAGTATATTTTAATGCTGATACTTTTCTACTTTTACTTCAGTAAGATTTGGATGCAGAACTTTTACTTGTAGTGGAGTAATTTACCAGGGTGGTATTAGTACTTTTACTTAAGTAAAGGATCTGAATACTTTTTCCACCACTGGAAATTACTCAGGTCACCAAGGCGTGGTAAGTAGTGACGTCAGTTAACCTATTTGTATGCAATATGAAAGTGTCATAACCATGTCATAACCCAAAGTATTTACAAGTATTCAGTTTGCAGTATGACTCTTCCTGTGAGTCACGTGGGTGTTATACTAGCATATAGGGTTGATTATTTGTGTTTTTGTATTAATCTAGGCTATTTTACTTGATTCATTTGATCGGCATAGCAACAAGTGCAAGCACTGAGCAACTGAGTTTAAAAAAACGACAAAAAACAACGAATATATGATCAAAAAAAGACAATTGATCAATTATATTAATGTTCCTTTGTATTAATGTGTAGAGCAACTGTTAACTGATGTAGCTAGAGCTCATTTAACTACTTTGTATAATGATGGATAGTGCAACAGTACATTATATTTTGTAAGATGGTCATTTTTGCATGTAAAATGTTCATGTGTAAAGTAATTATACTGTAGCTGTCAGTTAAATATAGTTCATAGTTCCCTCTGAAATGTAGCAGAGTGCAAGTATAAAGTAGAATAAAACGGATATACTCAAGTAAAGCATTAAAGTAAAGTATTTAAACAATGTGTTAATGTACTAAATTGCATTTCACCACTGTAAAATATATCACTGGGGAGGAATGTATCTAATTTTAAGATGAAGTGCATTCTCAGTGAAAGAAGCTAATGATCCTCCCACTTTGAATCTGACTTATTTGACTGTGTTTTTTGTTTTCTGTCCCTCACAGGTCAGGGGGGGTATGCTTACCTGAAAGAATGGCTGTGGTGGGCAGGACTCATTTCAAGTGAGTGACTTGCAGACTCAGTTCTGCATAATGGGTGGCATGGTCAGCTGCTTTTCTTTTTTTTCTTACTTGGTGACACTCCTTACCAGCCATGCTCTGAAACATTGTGGTCTTTGTCATTTCAAAGTGGAAATGAGGCTGTTGTGGGTTTGGTATTTTAGCTGGTGACGCTGCAGTTGGTGCAGCACCCACACCATATCGCTTGAAGTGCACATTCCTTCAAATAGCACATTTGCACATGTGGGTTTAATACTTTTCCAACCTTTAACCAGCTGCAGCTGCTATGAATTGTGTGCATACTGATGGTGATGTTTATTTCTAGTGGGAACTGGGGAGGCCGCCAACTTCGCTGCATATGCGTTTGCGCCGGCCACACTGGTAACTCCTCTTGGAGCATTGAGCGTGCTTGTAAGGTAATTGTCTTTTTCTTGAGTTTTAATTTGCAGTTCTTCATGCTACTGGTGTTATCAAGACTTAGCAGACATTTTTTGTAGTGTGATACTGATATTTCTAGCCTCTCCAAAACGTATGCATTATCATGATGCTATGTAAAATGTCAATCAAAACAGGATTCATTGGCTATGCCCAAAACTGAAAGCATTCTGGAAGGAAATGTTTGAAACAGTTAATAAAATATTTGGTGGAAATATTACCATGGATCCAATGGTAGCCCTACTAGGTCTATTGTTAGTCATTTTGTGTCTTTTTTGGTCATTTTGTGTCTTTTTTTGGTCATTTTGTGTCTTTTTTGGTCATTTTGTGTCTTTTTTGGGTCGTTTTGTGTCTTTTTTGGTCATTTTGTGGTCAATTTGTGTCTTTTTTGGTCAATTTGTTTCCCTTTTTGGTCATTTTGTGTCTTTTTTTGGTCAGTTTGTGTCTTTTTTTAGTCATTTTGTGTCTTTGTTGGTCATTTTGTGTCTTTTTTTGTCATTTTGTGTCTTTTTTGGCCATTTTGTGTCTTTTTTTGGTCATTTTGTGTCTTTTTTGGCCATTTTGTGTCTTTTTTTGGTCATTTTGTATCTTTTTTGGTCATTTTGTTTGGCATCATACGGGAAGGAAATGAATTGAATTTGGGGAAAGGATCTTTCAGGCAACAACCATGATGTCTTCAAAAAAGGCCAATATAAAACACTTCTGGAAGGAAGTGTTTGAAACAGTTAATAAAATATTTGGTGGAAATATTACCATGGATCCAGTGGTGGCCCTACTAGGTCTATTACCAAAAGGCATTGAAGGAAGAGCCAAAAAATATCTTTTATAGATATTACTAGCAACAGCAATTAAATGCATCACAGTAAGGTGGTTGAAGCCTGACCCCCCAACATATAGTATGTGGTCTGAAAAAATAAAGGAAATATATCAAATGGAACAAATAACATACTCCTTAAGACTTCAAAAACATATATTCACTAAAAAGGTGGAGCCCTGCTTTGGGTATACTGATATAATTTTATTTCTTTTATTCCATTTTAATTTATATTTTTCTTTGTCATTATAGTCTCTGTTTTTTTTTTTGATGTACCATAAGTGTCACCATGTGTATGAAACCGCAAATACAGTACAGGCCAAAAGTTTTGACACACCTTCTCATTCAATGCGTTTTTCTTTATTTTCATGACTATTTACATTGTAGATTCTCACTGAAGGCATCAAAACTATGAATAAACACATATGGAATTATGTATTTAACAAAAAAGTGTGAAATAACTGAAAACATGTCTTGTATTTTAGATTCCTCAAAGTAACCACCCTTTGCTTACTAGAATATAAGACATGTTTTCAGTTATTTCACACTTTTTTGTTAAGTACATAATTCCACATGTGTTCATTAATAGTTTTGATGAATTTACAATGTCAATAGTCATGAAAATAAAGGAAAAACATTGAATGAGAAGGTGTGTCCAAACTTTTGGCCTGTACTGTATGTTGAATATGATTCTGTACACGATTGTGAATGAAACTTAAATAAAAACTAAGTTAAAAAAAACAAACAACAGGATTCATCAAATTCAGAATGTATGTATGTCTTGTCTTTGTACTGTATTCAAATGCAAATTGAAATCATTGCATTATGTTTTTTATCATGTTTTTCACAGCGTCCAACATTTTTGGATATGAATTTAACCCATTGAAGCCTGGAAAGCAGATACGTCGTTTTGTAGCATTTGTATAAGCTCTCAAATACTTTTTGAATTTCATTTCTATCTGCTACAGAGGCTGAAAAATCTATTATTTAGTAGAAGCGTTGACACTTCTGTTGAATTTCCAGAAAAACTTCAGGTTTTAGGGGCTGATTTTAAAATCGCCCAGAGGTTTTACAGGCATTTTAGGCCTCAATGGGTTAATATGTAGAAACAAAATGAGTTAACTCTGCATAATGTTTTCCTTGCAGTGCCGTGCTCTCCTCTTACTTCCTGAACGAGAGGCTGAATGTTCACGGGAAGATCGGCTGCTTGCTGTGCGTGTTGGGCTCCACCGTGATGGTGATCCACGCCCCGCAGGAGGAGGAGGTGGCCTCCCTTAGCGCCATGGCGGAGAAGCTCAAAGACCCTGGTAGGACCACCTAGGGCTGGGCAATATGGCCCTAAAAGAATATCACGATATTTCAGGCTATTTTTGCGATGACGATATTCTTGACCATATTAGGAAATACTTAAAAAGATATAGAAAATATGATTTTTTTTAGTCCGTATCAATAAATAAAAATCTAACATGTAGTTTGAAGTGCAAATCTCAACAGTTGCCAAATAAAAAAAAATTTACTCTTGAGTATCAGCAATAATAAAAATAACCATTTAGGGGTTTCGGGGGAATATTTTAATGAATTTTGTAAAGGAGAATAAAGGTTCTTGTATGTTTTATTTAAGGCATCTTATTTTGACAGTCTTCTTGTCAGTGGTGGAATGTAACTAAGTACATTTACTCAAGTACTGTACTTAAGTAAAATTTTGAGATACTTGTACTTTACTTGAGTATTTCCATTTTATGTCACTTTATACTTCTACTCCACTACATTTAAAGGCAAATATTGTACTTTTTACTCCACTACATTTAGCCAGCAGCTTTAGTTACTTTTCAGATCAGGATTTAACATGAAAAACATCATCGGTTTAAAGTTTAAAGTGACATTTTCTAAATTAGACCTCATAAAAGTATATTAAATAGTTAAAATGAGCCCTACCTTGAGAAAATAAAATGCTCCTTATATAAATGCATCAATAATAATCATCAAATCATATATTGAGAATATATAAAACAATCTGAGTGGGGTCATTCTGCAAAACGAGTACTTTTACTTTTGATACTTTAAGTACATTTTGATGCTGATACTTTTGTACTTTTACTAAAGTAAGTTTTGAATGCAGGAGTTTTACTTGTAGTGGAGTCATTTCACAGTGTGGTATTAGTACTTTTACTTAAGTAAGGAATCTGAATACTTCTTCCATCACTGCTTCTTGTAAATTATGTGGTGGATTCTCTTAACACACTGTGCTCTTACTTTGAAAGCTGCATGTGTTAAGCGAGAGGGAGTAATAGTAGCTTTTGATGATTAAAACCACTTTTACCACTACATCAAGAAGTAGGAACATTGGCAATATCATGATATGCATTTTTTTTAACCATAAAAAAAATATACCGATATTATCGTGAACGATACGATATGGCACGCCACTAGGACCACCTTTATGATCAGTGTGTTCTCATTAACCTTGCTGTGGAAACGGAGTCCCAGGTAAGGGATGGACGGGTACTAACTCCTTCTTGAATGCTCCCACTAGGTTTCATTGTGTTTGCTGTGTGCGTTGTGGGAAGCAGCCTGGTTCTAATCTTTGCCGTGGCTCCGCGGTTCGGACAGAAGAGTGTGCTGGTCTACATCCTGATCTGCTCTGTGATTGGCTCCCTGTCTGTGTCTTGTGTCAAGGGCCTGGGCATTGGCATTAAGGAGCTGTTTGCGGGAACAGCGGTGCTGAAGGAACCCCTGTTCTGGTCCTTAGTCATCTGCCTGGCAATCTGCATCAGCGTTCAAATCAGTTACCTGAACAAAGCCCTCGACATCTTCAACACCTCCATAGTCACGCCCATCTACTACGTCTTCTTCACCACCTCCGTCATGGCCTGCTCCGCCATCCTCTTTAAGGAGTGGTTGAGTATGACCACTGACGGGATAGTGGGGACAATTAGCGGGTTCCTCACCATCATTCTGGGGATCTTCCTCCTCCACGCCTTTAAGGACATTACATTTAGCTGTGATTCCCTCCCACTCTACCTGAGGAAGGGTCCTCAAGGCTTTCACTGGGGGCAGCAGCCCTACGTGGCTCTTCCCAGCCACGAAGCACAAGCAGAGGATGAGATTAAACTGCCCAGAGAAGGAGGCTCAAAGGGGGGCTGGGGTACGCACCAAAGAGCACCTTAAGAAGAACCAAAAGCCTTCTAACTACTTTCCTTATCACAATTCAGAAGCTTTAGAGCAGGGGTGTCAAACTCTGGCCCGTGGGCCAAATTTGGCCCGCAGTGTAATTTTATTTGGCCCGCGAGGTAATACCAAATTATTATCTTATTATTGTACTATAAAAGCTGACCCGCCAGTATTATACGGTGCATTTACCGCTAATACTACAAATCCCACAATGCCCTGCTGTTGTTTTGGCGCGTCAATCAGGACAGGACCCAGAAACGCTCCTCTGTGACAGTCGTCATAGCAACCTCAAGCTAGAGCTGTCTCCCAGCTACGCCTTCCCAAAAATGGAGAAAATAAATTTATTAACCTGTTGAAAAAGTTTATTTTGATATTTAAATCAGAAGGATGCAAATAGAAAAGAGGCATGCGATTTTTATTTAATTTTTATTTAATAAATTAATGACATTGATGTGTTTTTTATTTGAAATTTGATTTTGCATGTCTGCACTATTTAGTTATATATTGTATGTTTAGAAGCGTTGCTGGTTCCATATTTAATGCTAAAGCAAAACATGTTTGGTATATATTAAAAGGTTTATTTGTTCAATGTTGGCCCGCGATTTTATTCAAGTTTTACATTTTGGCCCATTGTGTATTTGAGTTTGACACCCCTGCTTTAGAGCATCATACCCCAGCCTTATGATCTGTTCACACCAAACGTAAAGCTAATTTGTCCCACAGCAAAATTACAAAGTCAATGCAAAGTCGGGCCGGGTGAAGCAAACCTGCAAAATACTCACAATTAAAAAATTGTTCAACTTTCAGAATTCATGTGATGCTGCCTCATTAGAGCTGATCATCTTAGAGATTATCTTCCATAGCGTCGATATGCAGATAGATTCACAAAACAAGCATTTTAACCCTCTATGGTACGGTGTTGCCCTCAGGCAACATACCCATTTTTGGCCTGTCAAATTTCTACAATGCATCTTTTTGAGTGATGCGATATTTTAAAAAAGGGGGAAGAGTATAGGGAACCAATAGCAATGCTTTAATTTTCCAAAGAAAATAGCTTTGCCATTTTGTGCCACAAAAAATCACTCAAAACCTCATTTTCTGGCCCTTTTCCATCTGGAAAAAAATATATTCCTACTAATAGGTGAGTAAACCTTCATTTTTAATAGTTTCATACACTTTCTGTTGAAGACATTCATTTCAATGGGTCGTTGGTTCAATGGTACAATGCTGCCTACAGGCAACATTCAGACAAGAAACCAGTGAAAAACAGTTCCTTTTATGTTTTTAATTTAAAATGTTATGTATTGTACCGTTGAAGCTACTGAATCTTTTACACATGTTTATTAAATACATGATGTTAAAATTAAAAATTATCTATTTCACTTGTGCACCATTATGGTATAATGTTGCCTACGGGCAACAAACCCCAAAAACTAAAATTTATTCAGATTATGTTGATTTAGTCTATTTTAAGACAACAACAAAAAACACTCCAAACATTTATTTCCTAACTGGCATCATAATGCCTACCATAGAGGGTTAAAAGTAGTTTGCTTGTAAGACTTTTTTTTACAAATTGGTATTATGTAGTTATTTCGGCATCTATTTGTTTCAAATAAATCATAGCAAAATGTGTTTAGTTTGGGTTCATATGGCTGTAGTAAATCACATTTAGACAATATGTGGTTTGCTTAATAAAGTGAATATTTGATTTCTTTCGACACACCGATCATGAAAGTGCCACTTGAGACAGAGCTTGTGTAGTTTGGTATCTACACTGCTGCGATTAACAGGAATAAATATAAATGATCTTGGGGTCAAACTTGCACCAGTAATAAGACAGAAATGTGCTTTGCGTTTGGTTTGATCATGGCAAGTTAGTTTACAAAATTATCTTTAAAAAATCTTAATTTAGAGTCTTACATCTACAATACAGTTTGCACTGTATGAAGTTTCCTGAAGTGAGCTCAACATTCCTGTCAGCACACTGGATTTGATATTATTTAAATTCTTAGTTGAACATGGTGGTACAGCTACATCTTTAGATAAAAAAAAGACAGGACAGAATTATAATCTGAGGTATAATTTATATTATTGTGAATGTTTGTTGCACTGCTGTGTACATTTTTGTTTAAAAATAATAATTGAAGGTTGAATGTAAGGCTGCATAAACCAGATTGTGCCTTCTGTTACTTTAAACAACCTTATTCATCAGTTTGCACTTTTAACCTTAGCATGTATTGTACAAATGTAAGACAAGTGTAAAGGCAAAAAAAAAAAATGCCAATTGCTTTTCAATCACCTGTTGATGAATAAGTTTGTAATTTCCCTGATGAGTTACTGTAATACCTCAGTATTGTACACAAACTGCACCAAAGAATGTTATTTTCCTGTGTGGGTTATTTCCCCAACATGTGCCAAGCTGTAACATAACTGATTTAACTTAACCTGTGTCCTTGATTGTGCTGATTAAAACATTACTTTACTACACTTTTTCAAAAGATGGACAGAATTATTTGGCATTTATTGCATGTGTACAGTTCAGAAAGTCACCTCTTTTCATCCAAGACATTGTTACTCCTCTTAAATTGCTGCAGTGTGTGTGTGGTGAAGTCCTTGGAGCTGGATGTCCCAGATAAGTCCACCTTTCTGCTCTTAACCCACTTCTTACAGCAGTGGACATTAACACATTCAAGCTCAGTTTCACAGTTTAACCAGTGAACTGACTTGACAAAAACATGTGGTCACCACTAGTAACAGATGACAATAAGTGGAGGACAAATAGACTTGTGCATCCATACATCGTGTTAAAATGAGGCACTTGTATCAAAAGTAACACTTGATGTTCTTTTTTTCCAGTTGAACCGACCGTTCATTACAGACAGCTGTGTCAGGACCCAACGTCCTCGTAGCGGTGGTGCATGTGTCTTATCTGTCAGGGACAGTTTTTAGTCCGACATGCTCTCAGAGAACGATCCTTTGCTCCTCTGAGTCTGTTCCAGTCTGTTTAGGATGAACTGGCTGGTGTCAATAAATCGCTCCACACAGTTTACGAAGCACATTTCCGTCCTGGAGTCCAGCTTCGGCCCGGGTTTATCCATACATTTCTCCTGGAGAGAGAGAAAAGAAAAGGGAATTGAGGTATATTGCAAACAGTAGTTTTGTATTGTCTGATTGATTAATGATGCAATATGAAAATGTCATTAAATTAGGCCTTTATTTTGAAATTCCCACTTTATATTTATCCATTGCTGGGTTCTTATCTGATGCCTATGAATGTAGCAAATTGTCAAAGAAGTGATGATTTTAAAGGGGTAAAATCACATGATCTGATCTTCGGGCAAAAAAAGCAAAACAATTTTGACAAAAAATGACTTGGGCGATTATTTTAACAGTGTGACGGTATGTATTTTTGATTTTGGGCTGAACTGTCCCTTTAAGTAGTGGTACCTTAGAGCAGCTATTCTCGGGTCGCGAGATGATTTCTGGGGGTCGCCAAATCATTTTGGAAGTCAGCTCTGTCTCCACTGTGTTAAAGTGTTAATGTGTTTTCATCTTTTTGGCCACTTAATGTCTTTTTTTGGTCATTTTGTGGTCAATTTGTGTCTTTTTATGATCATTTGGTGGTCAATCTGTGTCTTTTTTGGTCATTTTTTTCCTTTTTTTGTCATTTTGTGTCTTTTTTTTGTCATTTAGTGTCTTTTTTGGTCATTCTGTCTTTTTTTTTTGTCATTTTTTGTCTTTTCTGGTCATTTTGTGTCTTTTTTTATCATTTTGTGGTCAGTTTGTGTCTTTTTTGGTCATTTTGTTTCCTTTTTTTGGTCATTTTGTTTCTTTTCTGGGTGATCTGAACTGTGTTTGTGAGATTGTGTTCAGTGAGCGGGGGTCGCGGACAACATGCATATTAAATTGGGGGTCGCGACTCAAAAAGGTTGAGAACTACTGCCTTAGAGTAACGGCCTTGCCCCGGCTGTGACCTCCGGTGATCAAGTCACAAACGGAGAGGGACTTACAACTATTTTATACCCAATGTACAATAGCAGGTTGTGCACCTGAAGGTATTAACATCATTTCAAATACATCTGCTTTTAGTCCGGCCGGATAAAATGTTCCTAACGGACGAAACCAACGTTTGAACCCAACATGTCCTCACTCTTCCCCGCGGCGCTGCTCCAGCAGGCCGGGTGCGGGACCACACAGTCTGAGGAGATATATTACTGTTAAACTTAGATTTGAATTGCTTTTTTTGTGAAGGACACCCTGAAAGTATTTTTCATTTATTTTGGTTTTGCCCTTTTTCGTCCAAGTTCTGGAAAGATATTTGTAACTTCCTTTTTTTTTTCAATTGAACCTAATTTGTCCCTTTGTTTTGAAAATATACTGTTTGGTTTCACTGACTTCCCATACACAAAAAAAAAAAATCAATATTACATTATAAATCTAATTATACTATTGGCAAAATATCACATACATAAATCTCGATACACAAAAAAAAATCCCCTCTTTTCTATATTTATAAGTGAAACCAAGCAGTATATTAATTCTATTAAAGACTCTACTAATTTGAAAGCTGCTAAAACTCTGAATATTTGTAATTTTTATAATATTTTTGTATGACAACCTCTTTATGATTTATTGAAACCCCCTGGCGACGTTCTGATGTATTTTTTTGTATTACACCCCACCCAACTGCCTTAATAAAGTTTATTTAAAAAAATAAATAAATAAAAAAAAATAAAAAAAATATTACTGTTAAACGTTTGTTTTGCTAACATGTATCGGTCCGGACAGAGAGTAGCCTCATGTAACGCCATGGAGACATTTAAATAAATAAATAAATAAATATATATATATATATATATATATATATATATTTATATTTATATATATATATATATATATATATATATATATATATATATATATATATATATATACATATATATACACACATTTATATATATATATATATATATATATACACATTTATATATATATATATATACACATTTATATATATATATATTTATATATACTTATATACACATTTATATATACATTTATATATATATATATAAATGTATATATAAGTATATATAAATATATATATATAAATGTATATATAAGTATATATAAATATATATATATATATATATATATATATATATATATACACACACATATATATATATATATATATATATATATATATATATAACCTTTACAAAAGGTAAAAAATAACGTTTTGCTGTAGTAAAGTTGAAGGAGGTAAAGCAAAGGTTACATGACCGACCCCGGGGTGACATATGGAGGACTTAATGTCCCTATTAGATACATTAAGACCTTTTTGATTAAAACACCTAAAAAAACTTTTGCTAATATAAGACATGTTCAGCATAATTTCTAGCTAACCTACATACAAGTGTGTAAAAAACACATTTGCAGCGCTGCTCTGCTAGCGTGAAGCTGCACTCACCCAGCAAACCTCCGTCATTTGATGCACCAGCTGCTGAAATCTTTGCTTTTGAGTCTCGATTTCGATGAAGTGCTGCAGCTGAGGGTCTGCTGTCGCTCCCTGGCCTTCCATGTTTTGCTGTAAAGGGGTCGGAAAGGCGATTTATTTCCAATTTCGACTGCCTTATGGCTCTGTAGCTGACCTTCACGTGTATGTATGGACGACAGGGGACCAGGAAGTAGTTCAACCAATCACAGAGCGCGTTCTTCTGACGTCGGTCGTCTTTATGCATACGTCAGGATACATTAAGATAGAAAGATTTTAAGTTGTTTTGGAGGGATGTACTATTTGGGCTCTTCGACAAAAATAAAGAAAAACTCAACGAAATATTTATTATAAACCTGATCATACTGATGGCGAAATTTCATATTCATAAATGCAAATTTGCTAGAAGAAAACCATCTTTTGTTGCCTTTCACCATGATCTCAGGCAGTACATCCCCTCTATTAAATTGTCCAATAACCAAAAAGCTATCAAAACAGTTGATATTTGTGAACTATTAAATATATTATTGTAAGCCCTTCCCCCCGGCGTAGATTATACATGTGAAATTCTTTTGTAATGAATTGTATATTTTTGATGTTTGTGAAACAAAGTTATAATAAAAAAAAAAAAAAAAAGATACGTTAAGATTATGAGGTGGAAATGTGTTTTTTGTGTTTCTGCACCCTGAAACTATCACACATTTATTTTGGTCTTAAGAATGCACATACAAACTCTGGAAGGACATTGCCTCGTTTGTTAACACAAATATTTTCACTGGTTTTACTTTTGCATTATAAAGATAAGTCATATTTGGCTGTTTTGATCACAAAAAGAAGGATGATGATGCATATTTTCTTATAAATTTAATTTCTCTTTTTGCCAAATACCACATACACAAATGTAAGTTTTCAAGTAAAATAACAAATTTCTTTTTGTTGTCTACAAAACAAAAAAAGAACATATGCACTGCCTTTAATGTCTTTAACATGTAATCTTGCGTCTGTTTATTTTATTAATTTATTAATTTGTTTTTGTTTCATTCTTTTCCATTTAATTATTCTTCTATTTAATTTTTTTTAATATTATTTACTTCTATTTTATTTTTTGCATTGTTTATCTTTCTGTATCTCATTTCTTCTTCTTTGTAACTGTGCATTGTATTTGATATAAATAAAAAAGATACGTTAAGATTAGATGTTTATATGTTTTGTCATTTCACGTGATGTTTCAGTCATTTCAAAGCCCGGCATACTTGGCTTTTATTTGTGCAATAGATATGTTCTCACAAAGCTTGTGTCCACATGCAAAGGTGTCTACATTTCACAATGATTCCACAGAATAAAATACACAGGTTACAATAAAGACAGATCAACAAAATATACACGTTAAATGCTTCCCTGTCGGACTGTACTTCTGATAATGTAATAGGAAAGCTACTCTAATCAATGAGTTATAGTGACATTCAAATTACACATATTCACATTACAGAGGACCTCAGTGTGGCTGTGCAGTCCCGTGTTCAAGCTGTAAACTGTTGAAATGATCATGTTAACTCTCAGGGACAGACAGAGATGCTGCTCTGTGGGATCAGCTGTTTGTGTCGGTGGGTTTGTGATTATTTTGGGATCTACTGCAGCTCGTACAGCACATCCTGAACAGTCAGCGCCAGCTCCTGAAAGGTGGGTCTCTCCTCTGCTTTCTAAAAAAAAAAAAAAAGAAAGGAAGGTAACACTTTACAATAACCATCATTTATAGATGGTAAATAGACCATTTATAAATGGTAAACAGATAGTTTATTAATGTTTAATCATCATTTATAAACCATATATAGGCCATTTAGAATGGTGAATAGAAAATGTAATAATGTTGAACTATAATTTATAAATGCCAAATAGATTACTTTACCATAAACAAACATAATTATTAGTTTATTAATAGCTTTACACTCATTATAACATCTTTAACACCATATTAAGTATGTAAATTATTTCAAAATTATTCTTATACCTTTAAGAAATTGCTTGAAACCATTTAAAGATTAAATATGTATAGAATTTTGTAAATGGTTAATAATAATTGGTTTATAAACCATGTATAAACATCACTTAGATGGTTATTGTAAAGTGTTACCGAAAGGAAAAAGGATAAGTTGTGAGGTGTTTAAAAATATTTTCGTTAACGCTTTATATTAAGGTCTTTGTAAAAACCATTAATTAACAAGTAATAAGGCCCTTGTAAGTCCTTACAAGATGCACTGAAAAAAGTGATACTTTGGATCAACTTAAAAAAATTACTGTCATTTGTTACACCTAAATTTATTAGTTTTTCACAAATTAAATTTATGATTCGGTTGAAAACGTAAATTTTGATTTAATGTAAATAAATTTTGTATTTTAAGACAAAGCAAAAAAATTAGCTTTCATTCAAAGTAAAAACATTATTCATTACAAAGACCATAAACTAATTTTTTTTCTCTTTTACAACTTATTTTTTTAATTTGGGAAAACTTCATATTTACCCCATTACATCCAATTATAAATGAGTAGAAGTGTTTCTTTTAATTTTATCCACAGGTAGTGACATTCGCTTTGAAGCAAACTGAAAACATCAGGTTTAAACATGAACCCATCATTTTTCATTAGACCAATTTAAAAATACACTTTGAAGGAATGACACAGTAGTTTCAGTTTTTTCAGCATGATTATTAATATTATTGTGTGTTTATAAGCTTATTTTTTGTTAGGAGGTTAAGTCTAAACCCATTTAACAAATCTAATCCGTTAATAGTTTGGCCTGTATTGCATTTAACTTGTTCGGACCATATTTTCTGAGTAAAAGTCACAATTTTGATATATGTTATGGAGATGCAAACAAAAAGGCAAATGGTCATTTGTTTTTTATTGTTAAACAGCACTATTAATGTCACAATTTTGATGTATGTTGTGGAAATGCAAAGAAAAAGGCAAATTTGTGTCTCTGTAAGTAGAAAATGTGTCTAGTTTTTCTATTACAAGATGCTTATTAACATTATTGTGTGTTTATAAGCTTATATAAGTGTTAATAATGGCATTACAAACACCCATGACCCACCCATTATGTCTTTGCCATGCCTTTATTAATCTTATTTTGTTTGCTTATTGATATTAAAATATACTTTATTGCTCATCTATTATAAGTTAACTATAAGTTAACTATGCTTTTTGCAAATACCGGATCTAAAGCGAGAACAATGCCTTATTACTTGTTAATTAATGGTTATTAAGGACCTTATTATAAAGCGTTATACCATATTTTCATATGCAACCATTCTCTACTGAGGCCTACAAGTTAATGCAAAATCCACTTACATCATGCCAGCAGTCGGACATGATGCTGTAGACCTTCTCATTGGCCAGCTGGGGGCGGAAGAGGCGATGGCCCCGGGAAACCTGATCCACTATTTCCGTGTTGTTAAGTCGCTCATATGGAAGCTTTCCCAAAGTGTACACCTCCCACATGAGAACCCCTAAGTATAGAAACATTTGATTAGTTGTGATGCTTTAATACAGGTGGGAATTCATAGTTTGTGCAGATATTTAACCCATAAGAACCCATGGTGACACCATTTAAATCTTCTAGAATCTAAGATGAAACCCATTTAACAATTCTAACCCTTTAATAGTTTGTCCTGTATTGCATTTAACTTGTTCTGACCATATTTCCTGAACAAATTAAAGTCACTATTTTGAAATACACTACTGGTCAAAAGTTTTAGAACACACCAACTTTTCCAGAATTGAATTGAAAATTATGCAGTTTAATGTCTCAGTGTACTCTGAAATTAATGCACATTTGCAACATTTAAAATTCTTTATACTTTCAAAACACTATCATGTAGTGTTTTGAAAGTAAAAAAAGATTCAGAATCACATTTTATGTTGGACTAAAGGACTAAAAAAAGACACAAAATGACCAAAAAAAGACACAAAATGACAAAAAAAAAACACCAAAAGACACAAAATGACTAAAAAAAGACACAAAATAACAAAATAAAACACAAAATGACTTACAAAGACATGAAAAGAATTCAAAAATGGACAAAAGTGAGTACTACTCCCTTTCGAGCTTGCAGAAAGTGTCTGTTTTCTCAATTTTTATTTTGCTTTTTGTTTTGTTTTTTATTTATTCATCTATTAATATTTAAACTTGTTTTTGTTTTTTTTACTTGCTTGCATGTTCAAAATAAGGACAATCAATCAATCAAAACTTGGTCTGTGGTATATCCCCCATCATTTTCCTTTAAGTATTATGGGTCTGGGTTCTTATGGGTTAAATATAGATTAAACTAATGATAATACTAACAGAAATGCAACAGCAAACTGAAAAACGTCCTCTCCATTGTGTGAACTCACCGTAGGCCCAGATGTCTGACTTGCTGCTGAACTTGCAGTAGAGGAGAACTTCAGGAGGCGACCAGCGAACGGGGAACTTAGAACCTGCTGAGCTGGTGTACTCGTCATCTAAGACGTACCTAAAGAAGTGGTGAAAACAGTATTCAGGCTTTCTGTTTAAAATGCAGAAGTACAAATACCACAGTGTAAGAAAAACACACACACACACCAAGGTTATTATAGTTCACGAAAACTAGCGAAATAACGAAAACTAGAATTGAAAAAACATTTTCGTTAACTGAAATAAAAATTTAAAAAAAATGATAACTAACTGAAACTGTATTGTGTGGTTACAAAACTAACTAAAATTATAGTGAAAATCTGCTTAGTTTTGGTTTTTGTCAACTTTTTTTCATTCATAATTCAGTATTTCTATTTGAACATGCAACACATGGTGAATATGTTTACTGAGACTGGAACCAAAATTCAAAACACCAAGAACTGTAAGAGTTAATAACCTTATTGGGTCTGAGATGATAAACCAAAGGAAATAAAGGAAACATTTATTATGACCTCTTTGAATCACGCACCCAACATATAGCCCATTACAAAAAAACTAAAACTAATAAAAACTAAACTAAAACTAAGCATTTTCAAAAACTAAAAACGAAACTAAAACTAGAAAACTCACTCTAAAAACTAATTAAAACTAACTGAATTTTAAAACAAAAATTCACAAAAGAATTAAAAATAAAACTAATGAAAAATCCAAAACTATTATAACCTTCACACACACACACACACACACACACACACACAAAACATCCATACACGTAAAAGTTCTTCATTTTAAGTGTCAACTAAATGTGCGTAAAGCTTTAACCCTTAATAGGACACTCATTGAAATACTTGCAAATTCCAAATTTCAACCCTAGAGAATATTGGAGGATATTACATACAGCCAGAATGTGTAAAAAAAACATATGAAAATAATATTTTGAGAAAAAAGTTTGTCCTACAACTCTCAAGAGTTGTAGGACAAATTATATATCAAAACGTGCAGTTTGATCGGGATCGGTGTGCTATTACTTTTCTCTACAGAATACGAATTTACTTAATACGGCCGACAAAAAATGAGCGAAAAAGAACAATAATTGGAGATTTTTAAACGTCTACTCCTCCAGCATAATTTCACCTAGAGACTCCATTTAAACTTTAAACAGTAGACACAAGTCTTGTGTATCGGTGTATTAATCCACGTTTCGATAGGTCATATAGTTTTATATCAATCCCTGTTCAATGACCATGATCATTTTTGGAGAAATTCTGAGATTATAATGGGTGTGTATTGCACAGAATGTTCGTGTCACAGTGTGTGACATCATCGCTCAGAGTGTAGAGGGAGAGAAAAAACTGTCAAAAAATAAATTTTAAAACTGCGCTCCAGGCCGCAAATTCCACTCTACAGAAATAATTTATACATAGAAACGTAGGAAAATTAGTCTTCTCCCTCACAATCCTCTGGTAAAGCTGTCAGAGTTATAGTTTGGGCGTAGGACGCAAAGATGATCCACCAACACCACCAACAGCCTCATTGGCTCCCATATTAAAAACACAGGAAGATTTCGGAAAAAGGGAGATGTAACAGTTTTTTTAGATCGCTCTAACAAAGCTATTTTTTCATTTTTCTTAAAAAAAATCACATGTAGACGTTCAGGAAGAACTCGGGACGCTCAAAGTGAAGTCGGATCAATTAATAGTTGGTTGTTTTTTTTTCACTTTGGTTTTTATTAATTTTTCACATTTTGCATTGTGCATCCACAAAAAAAACACACAAAAACATAACTTCACAATACACAAACATAACATCCACATAAGGAAACAAAAAAAACAAATTAAAGTCCTGTTGGGAATCACATCCGTTAGTTCTCTGTCTCGTCCTCTGTATCTCTTAATAGTGGTTATTATAGTGTAACTGTTGAATTGAGTTATTTTATCAGGCACCACTATCAGCTTCTGTGTTTCCTGTGATTCATGTGAAGTATTTTACCTTGACAATCCAAAATCAGTCACTTTGATGGTGCCATTCCCGTCGACTAAACAGTTCCTGGCAGCCTGAGGACAGAACAAACAACACTTTAGATTAAAGTTTAATCATTAAACATTTACTGTTATCTTTAAATACCTCATCCCGGGATATCTCTGCATGGAATGATAAAATGATCCAGAAACTGTAAATTGTAATAAGTTCACTTTACTTAAAAAAAGTTAGGAAACCGATTGCCTCAAAATCTCCAAGTAAAGTAGCTAATTAATTTCAAGGTGTCATAGCTAAAAATAACTGTGTTTAGACAACTCAGATAATGGCAGTAAACTTGAGTAAAGTTAACTCAGAATCATTAGTTAGGTTACTTATGCTCTGAATTTGGAGAACCCTCAACAATGTGTGTAACCACACTTGAGAATCCCTGTATTTAAGGTAAACTTCAGTAGTTTTCAGCCTGGAACCCATTTTCCATGTATTTGTGTTCACAACAAAAAAAGTTTAATTATTAAACTTTGTTTTCCATTCAAACTGTTGTCTTTTGTCTCTTCGTTTCAATAACTTATCACTTTTGGTTCAGCTTACTTGAACATATCAAGGCAATCGTTTCCTGATATTTTGCTAGTAATGTGAACACTTAAATTTGTACGGATAACTTATTTTTATGAGTACTGCCTAATTAAGATAACTCACAAGTTTAAGTAGTCAAATTGACATGTTATAGTCAACCTAACTAATGATTTTGAGTTAACTATACTCAAGTTTACTGCCATTATCTGAGTCGTCTTAACACAGTTATTGTTAGCTATGACACCTTGAATGAATTAGCTACTTTACTTGGAGATTTTGAGGCAATCGGTTTCCTAACTTGTTTTAAGTAAAGTGAACTTATTACAATTTAAACTCTAAAAAATGTCTGTAGATTTTACGGTGAAAAACTGCTAAACCATGACAGTAAAAGTCCGTAAAATGATAAATTCAGTTTCAGTAACAATGAAACACCGTAAATGTATATATCAGCCAAAACAGTATTTTTTACAGGTTTTTTTTGTTTTGTTTTTTTAAATACATTACTCCACTGTAAAATACACTGGCACCGTGTTTGTAGCAAAAATATACTGTAATATATATACAAGTCATCAAAAAATACTTTTCCTAACTGTTAAATGTACTAAACACCATATCTCTAACAGAAATAGACTGTAATATTTAATGGTAAAATCTTTAATTTATGCAGCATTTATGAAGTATTTTCTTGTCAATTATATGGCAGAACAGCGTTTCTTTTAAAGGAAAAACTTTTTTATTTATACAATAAAAAATTTAATAAAATGGCAATCTTCAACGTGAAATCATTTTCTCATCATCATTTTACCGTAATATAAAAAAAAAGTTCTACCGTATTTATTACGGTAAAGTTTTGGCAACCACAGCTGCCAGTTTTTTACCGTAAAAACAACAGTTTTTTTTTTTACAGTGTACAGTGTACTGGGAATGTTGGTGTGTGTCTCTCACCAGGTCTCTGTGGATGTACTGCTGTTCCTCGAGGTAGGCCATGCCCTCGGAGACGTCTTTACACATCTCCAGCAGCTGGACAGCTGTTGGGTGCTGCTTCAGGCCCTCCCTGAGGTACGTCAGCAGGCAGCCATTGGAGAGGAACTCAGTCACGATATAAATGGGTTTCTGTTTGGTGCACACGCCGTACAGCTGGACCAGGTTCTCATGGCGAAGCTTCCTGGTTTGAGCAAAAGGAGAAGGAAGTGTGTTGTTTTTTTCTCACAGAACTTGTATAAACTACACTTCCCAGTGTGACACATCACACAGTTTTATCATCACCGTTATTTCCACTGCATTCAATTCAACTGCACTGTAATAAATGATTCTGTAGTCATTTCATTTTACTTAATATATTTGATAAAATGTGATAAATATACACCACTGGTCAAAAGTATTAGAACACGCCAACTTTTTCCAGAATTTAATTGAAAATTATGCAGTTTAATGTCTCAGTGTACTCTGAAATTAATGCACATTTGCAACATTTAAAATTCTTTATTGAGCATGATAGTGTTTTGAAAGTAAAAAAAAGATTCAAAATCACATTTTATGTTGGACTAAAGGACTAAAAAAAGACACAAAGTGACCAAAAAAAGACACAAAATGACTAAAAAAAGACACAAAATGACCAAAAAAAGACACAAAATGACAAAAAAAGACACCAACAACACAAAATGACTAAAAAAAAGACACAAAATGACTAAAAAAGACACCAACAACACAAAATGACTAAAAAAAAGACACAAAATGACTAAATAAAGACACAAAATGACCAAAAAAAGACACAAAATGACTAAATAAAGACACAAAATGACCAAAAAATGACACAAAATGACTTACAAAGACATGAAAAGAATTCAAAAATGGACAAAATAGCTCAAGACTCCATAGAGTTAAGTTGTTAACCCATTTCTTGTTCCCTGAAAAAGGCCTACTTGTATAATTCTGAAATGTACATTATTTTTCAGTTTTGGTTAAGCTTACCTTTTTTTATTTACCTCTGGCAGTTCACCACTTACCTTTGGACCCTTTCAAGCTGTTCATTTGACTTGAACTGCTTGAATTTCAATAAAAAACTGGAAAAACTGGGGTGTTCTAAAACTTTTGACCGGTAGTGTAAATGCGTCACTCATTTGACCACATGAAATATAATCTTTATGTGTATGTAATTCTAGATCAAGAGAATTTTGAATGAATCCAACACAATAGAATTAGTCTGTTTTTAATTGACAGGCACTTCCTGTTAAGTTGTTATTAACTCAACTTGTTAGATTTAATAAATAATATTGCGTGCAATCTGTTGCCTCAATTTTATTGAGTAGCTGTTGTTTATCTTTTTTTTTTTACAGTGTGTAGCTTTGGAAGAGAGAGAGAGTGTCAGCTCAGTCCTGATTCATTCTGCTTACATCATGATTTTGGCTTCTTCGATGAAGTCATCTTCAGACATGGATCCCTCTTTAATCATCTTAATGGCGACGTCATGCTGGCCCTGCCACTTCCCATACTTCACCACTCCAAACTGGCCCGTTCCCAGTTCCCTGATGAAGGTCAGGTAAAGGGGGTCGATCTCCCAAACACCTGGAGCACACAAGAAATAATGGAGGAGCACTTTAATACTGACAGCATCCACAATACAGGGATATGTACCCTGAAAAAAGAAAATAGTTGAACCAACTTAATTGAATTGTTTCATGTGGTAACACCTAAATGAATTAAGTTCTTTCAAACTAATTTAATAAGTTAGATTAACACAATTGATTTTAAATTAATTTGAAAGAACTTAATTCATTTAGGTGTTACCAAATGAAACAATTCCATTAAGTTGGTTCTTTTTTTCAGTGTACTGACATTTTAGGAAATATGCTTGTAGTTATCTTGTTACAAAATTGCAAATACTTACTCAACAAATGCATCAAAATAAAATACAAAATGCTGATGTGATTACTGATATGATGACATTTTATTTTATTGCATCAAGTAGTCTCAATATGTGCCATATCTTAACCCCCTTACACTGAAAAGCGAGGTAGAGGACTATGAATTTGGGGGTGTTTGCTCGGTGGTTTCTGTCAGATGCTTTTTCCAGAATAATAAATATCATTCCAGTGGAGTAAGTTAATTTGTAAGATCTCCATCTTTAGAAACAATCATTTAAACTAGTGCCAAATACAGAAACACTACCATTACAGCAGAGTATGATACAGTACCAAATAATAGAAGAGAACTGAAATACATTTAATTTAACGCATAAGAACCCAGACCCAGTAATCCTTAAAGGAAAATTATGGGGGATATACCACAGACCAAGTGGACCACATAGAGCACATTTATGATGTTTTAAAAAAAAAATTCTACCCCTAAATGTCAAAGATCTGTGATGTGACATATACTGGGCATTGGGCGTTTATTTTTATGATATTTCTTATTTTAAAATTTAAAAAAACTAGACAAATTTTTGCTTAGCATCAAGACGAAGGAAACAGAGAGAAAAAGCTAGCTGACTGTGTCAGAATGTAACATAATCTGCCTCACTAGTTAACATGTTATATTTTCTTCGTTTAATCCAGAAAAAAAGACAATAATACTAAAAAAAAGTGACTAAAAAACCCAGAATGTTGTGAGTTTGCTGGATGTTTCTAAAGCCTAGAAGGTTACTGCTAGCCAGGAAATAGGGTGCGTGTAATCCCCTTAAAACCAGATTAAACAAGCTACAACATTTTAAAAAGTGAGCTCCTAAGGCTCTAGGGGGCAGATTTTGCTGCCTTTGGACTGAGCCAAGTTAGATGTTTCTATAGAGCAGTAGTTCTCAACCTTTTTGAGTCGCGACCCCCAATTTAACATGCATGTTGTCCGCGACCCCCGCTCACTGAACAGAATCTCACACACACAGTTCAGATCACCCAAAAAAACAAACAAAATGACCAAAAAAAGGAAACAAAATGACCAAAAAGACACAAATTGACCACAAAATGATCAAAAAAGACACAAAATGAGCAAAAAAGACACAAAATGACCAGAAAAGACACAAAATGACCAAAAAAGACACAAATTGACCAAAAAAGACACAAAATGACCAAAAAAAGACACAAAATTACCCAAAAAAGAAACAAAATGACCAAAAAAGGAAACAAAATAACAAAAAAAGACACAAAATGACTAAAAAAAGACACAAAATAACCAAAAAAGGAAACAAAATAACAAAAAAAGACACAAAATGACTAAAAAAAGACACAAAATAACCAAAAAAGGAAACAAAATGACCAAAAAAGACACAAATTGACCACAAAATGATCAAAAAAGACACAAATTGACCACAAAATGATCAAAAAAGACACAAAATGACCAGAAAAGACACAGAATTACCAGAAAAGACACAAAATTACCAAAAAAGACACAAAATGGCCAAAAAAGACACAAAATGACCACAAAATGATCAAAAAAGACTCAAAATGACCAGAAAAGACACAAAATGACCAAAAAAGACGCAAATTGACCAAAAAAGACACTAAATGGCCAAAAAAAGACACAAAATGACTAAAAAAAGACACAAAATAACCAAAAAAAGGAAACAAAATGACCAAAAAAGGCATTAAGTGACCAAAAAGACTAAAACACATGAACACTTTAACCCAGTGGAGACAGAGCTGACTTAAAAAATGATTTGGCGACCCCCAGAAATCATCTCGCGACCCCAATTGGGGTCCCGACCCCAAGGTTGAGAATAGCTGCTATAGACTAAGCTAACCTGCTAGCCTGCTGGCTTCTGCGTCATATTTACTGTTCACACATGAGGAAGTTATTATCAGTCTTCTTATCTCATTCTCTGCACTAAAGCTAATCTTCTCACAATCAATGGACTTTTGGTGCCTACTAAGAAATTATCATAAGTTTAAAACATGCAGTGCGGTTAATCATTTGCACACAGAGAGCCATTTATCATCGGCCACCAGAGCCTCATCCCCAGACTTTATGATCACCAAAACAAGATATTAAAATGTGTATTGATATAGTATAATCTTACCGTAGCCGAGCCCTGCTGTTGATGGAGGAAGTGCCCGGTTAGACACAATGTATTTCAGCCTGCTAACCATACCTAGTGAGAGAAAATCAACATTTTTTATGTTCTGTTTTTATTCTGTGCTCATATTTTGTTGCCTACTTTCCATTTCAAACTATCAACAAATTATTTAAATCTGAAAATTTGCTTTATGCCATGCATATATCCATGCACTGTAAGACTTTGCTGTAAATTTACAGTCAAATTCTAACAGTAACTTGCTGTATTATGATTTCACAGTATATTGCTGTGAAAGCAATGCATTGTGGGAGTTTTCATGATTGCTCAGGCATTCCGACGATCAAAATTATATATTTTTTTCAGGTTTTCAGCTGAGCATGTCAGGAAAATGAAGTCATTATTTTCGAAAAGAAGACAAGTTTTATTTTATTTATTTTTTGTCTGGGCTGAAATAATCACAATGTGTTGTTTTTCCAGCAATCCTAATATACACGACTGGTCAAAAGTTTTAGAACACACCAACTTTTCCAGAATTTAATTGAAAATTATGCAGTTTAATGTCTCAGTGTACTCTGAAATTAATGCACATTTGCAACATTTAAAATTCTTTATTGCGCATGATAGTGTTTTGAAAGTAAAAAAAAGATTCAAAATCACATTTTATGTTAGACTGAAGGACTAAAAAAAGACACAAAATTACCAAAAAAAGACACAAAATGACAAAAAAAACACACCAAAAGACACAAAATGACAAAAAAAGACACAAAATGACTAAAAAAAGACACAAAATGACCAAAAAAAGACACAAAATGACTTATAAAGACATGAAAAGAATTAAAAAATGGACAAAATAGCCCAAGACTCCATAGAGTTAAGTTGTTAACCCATTTCTTGTTCCCTGAAAAAGGCCTACTTGTATAATTCTGAAATGTACATTATCTTCCAGTTTTGGTTAAGCTTACCTTTTTTTATTTACCTCTGGCAGTTCACCACTTACCTTTGTACCCTTTCAAGCTGTTCATTTGACTTGAACTGCTTGAATTTCAATAAAAAAATGGAAAAATTGGGGTGTTCTAAAACTTTTGACCGGTAGTGTAACTAGCAGTAATTTACTGTAATTTTACAGTAAAAAGTTTTACAGTGTGTGTTCTGTATGGACCTGCTGCATTGTGCTGGTGGTAGTTGATGAGCTCTGGGATGCTGCCGAAATTATGCTTCTCTGCCAGGTAGAACTGGCCCTGTGTGGTGGTGCAGATGTTATAATGTCTGCAGCATCCACTGGTTTCCCTACAGAGAGAAAAGAAAAAGAAAGAGAACCTTAAAGTGGATTTAGTGGCAGCTTTACATCGAGACAGGAACTGATCATTTATCATGTATGCATGAACAGGTAATATCTTCTCAGCCTTATCCACAAGACGGCTCAGTCCTGCAGAATGAAAAAACTTGTGCAGGCAGATTAGTCCAGGTTTTGGATGACCAAAAAAAGGAAACAAAATGATCAAAAAAGACACAAATTGCCAACAAAATGATCAAAAAAGACACAAAATGATCAAAAAAGACACAAAATTACCAGAAAAGACACAAAATTACCAAAAAAGACACATATTGACCAATAAAGACACAAAATGACCAAAAAAAGGAAACAAAATGACCAAAAAAAGGAAACAAAATGACCAAAAAAGACACAAAATGAGCAAAAAAGACACAAAATGACCAGAAAAGACACAAAATTACCAAAAAAGACACAAATTGACCAAAAAAAGACACAAAATGACCAAAAAAAGACACAAAATTACCCAAAAAAGAAACAAAATGGCAAAAAAAAGACACAAAATGACTAAAAAAAGACACAAAATAACCAAAAAAAGGAAACAAAATGACCAAAAAAGACATTAAGTGACCAAAAAGACTAAAACACACGAACACTTTAACACAGTGGAGACAGAGCTGACTTAAAAAATGTCTGCAGCATCCACTGGTTTCCCTGCAGAGAGAAAAGAAAAAGAAAAAGAACCTTAAAGTGGATTTAGTGGCAGCTTTACATCGAGACAGGAACTGATCATTTATCATGTATGCATGAACAGGTAATATCTTCTCAGCCTTATCCACAAGACGGCTCAGTCCTGCAGAATGAAAAAAACTTGTGCAGGCAGATTAGTCCAGGTTTTGCATGAATAATTTACATCTCTCTCCCTCTGTGGCCCACTGTTTCCGCTTTCATTACAAACAGTTCTTCTTTTGATACGTTCATGCATGGCTGGGGTCAGTGGATACAGTATTTCAACAGTGTTTAACTCCACTGAGCGTACTCACCCGCCACCCTTACTGAACAAAGACACAGTGTATTTTCCGGCCTTGCTTGAGTCCCGTACCAGGAAGCCTCCGTCTTTGTTCTGGGAAACAACACACCAAGGTTATTATAGTTAACGAAAACTAACGAAATAACGAAAACTAGAATTGAAAAAACATTTTCGTTAACTGAAATAAAAATAAAAAATAGAGTTTTTAAAAAAACAATAACTAACTGAAACTGTCTAAACTTAAACTAACTAAAATTACAGTGGAAATGTCCTTAGTTTTCGTTTTTGTCAACTTTTTTCATTCATAATTCAGTGTTTCTATTTGAACATGCAACACATGGTGAATATGTTTACTGAGACTGGGATGTTTACACTAGAACCAAAATACAAAACAGTTAATAACCTTATTGGGGCTGAGATGGATAAACCAAAGGAAATAAAGGCAAAATTTATTATGACCTCTTTGAATCTCGCACCCAACACATATCCCATTACAAAAAAACTAAAACTAACACTAAAACTAATAAAAACTAAACTAAAACTAAGCATTTTCAAAAAATAAAAACTAAACTAAAACTAGAAAACTCACTCTTAAAACTAACTAAAACTAACTGAATTTGAAAACAAAAATTCACAACGAAATTAAAACTAAAACTAATGAAAAACCCAAAACTATTATAACCTTGCAAGTGTAAATGTTTCAGTTTGAGGTGCACAAACTCTCTTCCAATAACATTATGTCAGTTATAAAGCTTACCTCAGTCTTTAACAGCTTTTCTGCCTGGCTACGGTTCATGTTCTTGGAGTACCAGCTGCAAAAAAATATGTGAATATCATTTTTCCTGGATTCTGTTTTTTGCAACAATTATCAGAGATCACACTCATACAGACAAGGGACTTAAAGGAATACTTTACCCTTAAAATTACTATTTGTAAATTGATAATTCAGTCTGTGTAGCCTTGAATTCTTTAAAAAAAAGTTTTTTTCTCAGATCCCTCCTGTGCATTTTCACTAAAAATCTTCGAGGAAATACTCCAGTTTTGGATTCTCCATTTAATGTGGATCAAATCAAAATCAAATCAAAATTACTTTATTCATCCCCGAGGGTAAATCCAGTTATTCTGGTAGAATCTGGAATCTGGAAAACCTTTTCCCATCTGGCAAAGGACTCCATCTCTGTAAAATGCTTCAAAAGATGTCTAAAAGCTCATTTAACTGCTGTTTTAAAATTCTAATTCACACACAAATACACTTTTTTAACATGTTCATTTTTGTTTTTAATTGTTTTTGTTATTGTCATTATAACTTGTTGATGTTATACATTTGTTTTTTCTATTATCAGTTTATTAATTTCTAATAACTATGAAATTTTAGGTGGAGGCTTTAAATAAGCCCATCTGGGTTTTCTGCCTCTCCCTGCACTTTACATTATATGTTATTTTTGTCATTTTATGTAATTCTAACTGTGCAAATAAAATAAAATAAAATAAAAAAAATCTCTGTTAGAATGAGACAGCCTGATGGCTGTAGGAGAGAATAATAATAATAATAATAATAATAATAATAATAATAATAATAATAATAATAATAATAATAGGAGAGAAGAATCTTTTGAATCTCTCCGTCCTGAAACGGAGAGAGAGGAGCCATCCACTGCTGTTTTTTTGGTCCATAAAGGTTTTGTTTTGCAGATGCAAATGGTGATTTAAAGGATGAAGTCTTCCTTTAACATCCAAATTAAAAATCAACAAAGATATAAGAAACTACAGTAAATGCAGTACAATAATGGCCATACTCACTCAAATTTTTCTAGCCCGTTTCCACCTTCCACAACATAATTACAAGGTATATATCCTTCCTTTCTGCAAAAGAAAACACATTGTAATTATTAATAATGTGAACGAATGTACGTATTGGCTGCAGTAGCTACAGTAGCATTTCCTATACAAATTCTGGCTCCTAAAACTCTGTATGCAAATAGATTTATTCAAATAACAGATGACGTACATTTTAATTTTTGAAGATTGGCCCATATCGTTTGGTCAAATACAGTAAAAACATATCTGTATACACTACCGGTCAAAAGTTTTAGAACACCCCAATTTTTCGAGTTTTTTATTGAAATTCAAACAGTTCAAGTCAAATGAACAGCTTGAAAGGGTACAAAGGTAAGTGGTGAACTGCCAGAGGTAAATAAAAAAAGGTAAGCTTAACCAAAACTGGAAAATAATGTACATTTCAGAATTATACAAGTAGGCCTTTTTCAGGGAACAAGAAATGGGTTAACAACTTAACTCTATGGAGTCTTGGGCTATTTTGTCCATTTTTGAATTATTTTCATGTCTTTGTAAGTCATTTTGTGTCTTTTTTTGATCATTTTGTGTCTTTTTTTAGTCATTTTGTTTCTTTTTTTGGTCATTTTGTGTCTTTTTTTAGTCATTTTGTGTCTTTTGGTGTCTTTTTTTGTCATTTTGTGTCTTTTTTTGGTCATTTTGTGTCTTTTTTTAGTCATTTTGTGTCTTTTGGTGTCTTTTTTGTCATTTTGTGTCTTTTTTTGGTCATTTTGTGTCTTTTTTTAGTCATTTTGTGTGTTTTGGTGTCTTTTTTTGTCATTTTGTGTCTTTTTTTTGGGTCATTTTGTGTCTTTTTTTAGTCCTTTAGTCCAACATAAAATGTGATTTTGAATCTTTTTTTTACTTTCAAAACACTATCATGCTCAATAAAGAATTTTAAATGTTTCAAATGTGCATTAATTTCAGAGTACACTGAGACATTAAACTGCATCATTTTCAATTTTGGTGTGTTCTAAAACTTTTGACCAGTAGTGTACATATTCTGCATTTCTACTCTTGTTTTTGTTCACCCTCCTGTTGTTTATACAGTTATTACTTTTTATTTAGGTTCCTCAAAGGCCTCAATCAATATTTCCTCTTTTGCAAACAAGAAGCTTGCAATAATTTTACTTTGGAAAGCACTTTTTTCACATGTTGTGTCATTAGGCTGCTCTTTTAAACTCTGCATAGTTCTTATTGTTACCCATATTTGTCTCTGGCCCTCCACCAGTTCTGGTCAATCATCTCCAGGATGGTGTACTCTTCGTCCTTCCTCAGCTCCAGGTCTTGAGGTGTCATTGGTGTGTAATCATACTCTGCTATGACAGTCATGCCTGCAGAGGGGCCAGGTGGCTCTGGAGGCTGTGGAGGTAAAGGCCGAACAGACTTCTCCTAGAAAAAAACACCAGATTAGTCGCTGTATTATTTAAAAAATGACGTGTGAAATGAAATAATGTTTGAAAAGGGACTGTTTGTTTGTACCTCTGTGGGAGTGGGAGGGAGAGGTTTCCTGGATAATCTTCTTCGAGATGCTTGAGACGAAAAGCCTATTAATGACATCATTTGATATGTAAATTAAATGGTTTAGGGTTAAGTTTAGTTGTGTATTGTTGCAGTTTTTCAAAGCAAAAAGAATCTCACCGTTCTTACTATCCAGTACTCTGCAACCCATGGCTTGTTTAACTTCCTGGTGGCAGCACAGCCACACCCCATCCGCCCAGAAACAAGGATGGTACTTCTGCATGAGATCCTTGTTGAAGCGCACCACTATGCACACACACACACACACACACACACACACACACACACACACACACACACACACACACAGGACATTTACATTGAATCTACACCTGCATTTGCAAATGCACCAATCTCTTCTGTTGTTACTGCATGATGTTAAGATATGATAGATAGATAGATAGATAGATAGATAGATAGATAGATAGATAGATAGATAGATAGATAGATAGATAGATAGATAGATAGATAGATAGATAGACTTTATTTATCCCAAGCTGGGAAATTACAGTGTAGCAGCAGCATTACACACAGAGACAATAACAACACAATTAAATAAAAAGAACAACCTAGGCATACTTCAAGCAATAAAATATAAATAGAATATCAATAGAATTTTATGTTGGACTAAAGGACTAAAAAAAGACACAAAATGACCAAAAAAAGACACAAAATGACAAAAAAAGACACCAAAAGACACAAAATGACTAAAGAAGACACAAAATGACAAAAAAAGACACCAAAAGACACAAAATGACAAAAAAAGACACAAAATGACCAAAAAAAGACACAAAATGACCAAAAAAATACAATAAAATTCAATAAAATGTAAAGTAAAAATCAAAATAAAGTGTCTAAAGAAGGAGTATGTATTAAGGAGTAGAATTCCAGTGCAGAATAAATATGAATATGCAGTATAAAAATGTTGGTGCTATGAAACAAATAAGGTGCAATGAACAGTGTGCATAAAGAACACATAAAGTGCATAACGATGGTATGTAATGAACCAGGCTATTTGTTATTGTACAGTGTGATGGCATGTGGCAGGAAAGATTTTTTGTATAAAATATATAAAATGGTCTGATATGCATTTACTGTAGGAGATAAAGTGACTGACAAGACACAAAAACACCAGATTTATTTGTGCATTTCCATGCATGTGCTTACTTTCTTTCAGTTTCTTTATCCACTGAGCCCGAATATCCTCATTCTTTGCAAAGATGTACAGCGGCCCCTCATCATAAATGATCTGTGGCAAAAATGGTTAAAAAAAAGAACAACAGACACTTTGTAAATGTCAACTTGTGTGTACAAAATCACCACCTGCACTGTCTCTGAACGCCCCCAGTTCACTTGAGTGTAAAGATGGTTTCACTTCTTAACAATAGACTTTCACATTTATAACTTTTGGAGGACTGAACACTTTTTGTTCTCCAAGGAGAGAGCTTGGTCGTGTGTTACAGGCTCCATGTGTTGCTTCTTGCAGCTTCTATATAGTTTTTGAATATTGTAGTTTGTTATATGGAGGACAGAAGCTGTCAAAATAAAAAATGAATAACTAAATGAATTAATTCCTGACCCGATAAATACATTCTTATGCAATTAAAAGGTACCAAAAATAATATTGAAGGTAAGTACAGGCATTGATTGATCAAATGTGACATTGATATTTTTGTTTTAATTTGCTTTTTATTTATTAACCTTTTTATTAAGTCACCTGTTCATTTACTTTCCTATTTAATTATTTATTTTTTAAATGTTTGCATTAATTATAAAAAAATGTAAAAATAAAAAAAATTAAATTAAAAAATTAAAAAATTAAAAAATTAAAAATAAAATTAAATAATAATTATAATTATAATAATGATACCAAAACAAATAAGTTTGGGGAAATAAATAGGCAGAAAATGAAAAATAATGTATGAATATAAAAATACATTTTTAAATACATTTAAAATAAAAATGCATAAAAATAAATAAATAGAAAGTAAAATTAAATGGGACACTAAATAAATAGAGGAATTTATACAAAGATTAATTTTTTTAAAAGATAAATTTTTTAATTTAATTAAATAAAAATATATCTTTTTATTTCACAGTTTATCAAATAATTAATCCCTACATGGTTAATTTAATGGCATTTAAATGTATCTACCCAGTCATTTATTTATTTTGGTCACTTCTGACCTCCATACTGAAACACTATCAAATAAGAAATAAACTTCATTCTTCATTCATTCTACAATAACTGATATTAAGATATAGAAAGCTTGTTAACACTAGCATAGAGGTAGGGCTGGAAGAATAAACCTGGTACTTTTTGGTACTTTTTAGACCCGTGACAATGCAAAGTGGCTGGTAAGTTACACACTGTTGCACCCTTTTTTTGTAACGTTAATGATTGTAATGAGACTGAGTCCCTCTCTCTTAAAGAATTGACAAAAATGTCTACCTGAAAAGCATACATGCGCTCCTGCGGGGAGTTTGGCTCTGCCTGGACCGTCTCGACACACTTGATCTTCTCGAGGTCGACTGATCCTCTCAAACCTTTTCGCTTCTGCTTAACAGATGAGGAAACAGTCAGGTAACTCACAGGCAAATGTAGCTGCATTTCATCAAAATGAGTTCTGCAGTTCCATATACAAAAGTTTTAGAACACACCAACTTTTCCAGAATTTAATTGAAAATGATGCAGTTTAATGTCTCAGTGTACTCTGAAATTAATGCACATTTGCAACATTTAAAATTCTTTATTGAGCATGATAGTGTTTTGAAAGTAAAAAAAAGATTCAAAATCACATTTTATGTTGGACTAAAGGACTAAAAAAAGACACAAAATGACCAAAAAAAGACACAAAATGACAAGAAAAGACACCAAAAGACACAAAATGACTAAAAAAAGACACAAAATGACCAAAAAAAGACACAAAATGACAAAAAAAGACACCAAAAGACACAAAATGACCAAAAAAAGACACAAAATGACTAAAAAAAGACACCAAATGACCAAAAAAAGACACAAAATGACCAAAAAAAGACACAAAATGACCAAAAAAAGACACAAAATAACAAAAAAAAGACACCAAAAGACACAGAATGACCAAAAAAAGACACAAAATGACCAAAAAAACACCAAAAGACACAAAATGACCAAAAAAAGACACAAAATGACTAAAAAAAGACACAAAATGACTTACAAAGACATGAAAAGAATTCAAAAATGGACAAAATAGCCCAAGACTCCATAGAGTTAAGTTGTTAACCCATTTCTTGTTCCCTGAAAAAGGCCTACTTGTATAATTCTGAAATGTACATTATTTTTCAGTTTTGGTTAAGCTTACCTTTTTTTATTTACCTCTGGCAGTTCACCACTTACCTTTGTACCCTTTCAAGCTGTTCATTTGACTTGAACTGCTTGAATTTCAATAAAAAACTGGAAAAATTGGGGTGTTCTAAAACTTTTGACCGGTAGTGTACGTACCCCTTTGTCTGGGTCAAAATCATAGTAGGCTATTTTCTCCTGTGTGAGGATAAACAATCTCTCCTTGTAGTTCAAAGGGGAGGTCTTCTTCTTCTGCTGAGATCGTTTGATGAAGACTTCTTCCAGTACGTTGTCTGACATGATTCAGTCAGGGTTAATCTACATGGAAACAAGAAAGGGTGAATAGTGTTTTTAAAGCATAACTGTAGCTAAACACCCAGAATTCACACCTCGGGACACTTTACTGAGAAATGTGGCTGACTCAGCCATTATCTATGTGCAATATAGGGTTTCCTTTTGGGTTGTGTTGCACCTAATGCTTAATTATTCAGTGTTTTCATTTCCTTTAAAAGGTGTATTTTAACAGAATTTAATTCAACATGTACCCACACACCAAGGTTATTATAGTTAACGAAAACTAACGAAATAACGAAAACTAGAATTGAAGAAAGATTTTCGTTAACTGAAATAAAAATAAAACGAGAGTTTTTAAAAAAACGATAACTAACTGAAACTGTATTGCGTGGTTACAAAACTAACTAAAACTAACTAAAATTATAGTGAAAATGTCCTTAGTTTTCGTTTTGGTCAACTTTTTTCATTCATAATTCAGTGTTTCTATTTGAACATGTAACACATGTTAAATATGTTTACTGAGACTGGAACCAAAATTCAAAACACCCAGAACTGTAAGAGTTAATAACCTTATTGAGGCTGAGATGATAAACCAAAGGAAATGAAGGCAAAATTTATTACGACCTCTTTGAATCTGGCACCCAACACATAGCCCATTACAAAAAAACTAAAACTAACACTAAAACTAATAAAAACTAAACTAAAACTAAGCATTTTCAAAAAAATAAAAAATAAACTAAAGAAGAAAACTCACTCTAAAAACTAACTAAAACTAACTGAATTTGAAAAACAAAAATTCACAACGAAATTAAAACTAAAACTAATGAAAAATCCAAAACTATTATAACCTTGCCACACATTCATAGAGTCAGAGCAATGGCCGCTTTATCATGTGAGAGTAAAGATCTGAAACGAGATGGAGAGACATCTAGCGTGAATGCGAGCACTTATCAGTGTGTGATTAGCTCGAGTTTGCATACGAGCTGCTTTTCCTGCCAGCAACATCCTTTTTGTATCCAAAATCCCCCCTCGTGTCACATCTGTTTCCATCAGCTACTGTATCTTGGTCATCATCAAATCAGGTGAATCACTGAAATGCTTTTGTGCTGGGAAACGGTGTGAAGAGATTTTGGATAAGTGTTCCCCCAAATCTCTTGTTTGGCATCATTCCTCTACTTCTTATTAGGACCACACAATCAAAAACAATTTAAATGTCATCGACATATCATAGAGATAAAAAGTTGTTACTTATACTTCTGGTGGCAAGCAAAAAAAGCAGTCTCAAGAAGGTGGTTAAAACAAGACCCACCTACAATAGGAGAATAGATGTGGTCCATGATATATATATATATATATAATGGAAAAGTTATCCTACTCCCTCAAAATCCAGACTGACACATTTTCTAGAATATGGTCTAAATGGACTGGGTATGTTGATCATATAGGCCTAAAATCAGATTTTGTTTGAGTATTTTTTGTTTTTGTCTTGTTGTAATTATCTATGTGTATGCATGTCCCTTTTTCTTTATTTATTTTCTTTCAGAGAATTAAAGTGAAACTCCCTCTTATGTTCGAACTGTTCATAATGGTAATACATAAAAAATTTAAAAAATTGGGCCTGGGAAGAAAACTGATGTTGATGTATATCTATGGATACAGAATGAAAATTCTGATGGTTATCTTTTCTATGATTTAGTTTTGTTTTCCTTTCTTTGCTTTTCCTATGTATCAGGAACCTGTACATATAAGATTAAATTATGTTTTGTTTTTTTTAAGAAGGGAAAATATCCTATGTTGTATGTAACCTGTTGGCCTCAATAAAGATAAAATTAAAAAAAATAAAATAAAATGTCATCGACATATCCTGACCTACAAATTTTATCTTTAGACTTTAGAAAGAATCTTTGGTAAAGAACCAAGCAGAAAATCACATGATCATTTCATGTTTTTCAATGAAAATTAGGATAATGATGCAAATATGATAATTCCCTCCAGTATTGTGAATCATATTGCAATTACGATAATTCTACTCCTCAAAAAAATTGTCACTAGCACTTATTGATGCACTAATTATTATTGCACTATACCTCGATTGTTTGCTTTTACTCTTCCTGTAAGTTGCTTTGGATAAAAGCGTCTGCTAAATGACTAAATGTAAATGTAAATGTAAATTAAACTATCACTCAAAATTAAAGCAATTAGATATTTTTTTCAAATTGTGCAGCCCTTCTTCTTGATGTTATATGATAAAACATCATGTTGTGGTAGAGGTTTTTAAATGGCTTGATAGGGAAGACCATAGACTGTATAAAATATGGAAGTAGTCACTGTGACATAGAACATGACGTAAAAATGCAAGGAAGTTAAAATACACAACTTAAAATTACAAAATTGAATTCTCTAGAATTTCTCTGGTTATGAACATCTTTCTTCTGACCTAAATGGAACTTGTTGCTCTTTGTACCAAGTATCCTCACTTTGTCTTGGCTTTTAGATTCCATCACCTCATTTCTGTTATAATTACTATGTCTTTTACAATGCATGGTCTAACTATAAACCTAAATAAGACAAGATATTTCCCTAAACAGGGAAATTTACAATGTAAGTGTACAGATAAACATGGATCGTAATAAGCTGCTGTACAAATTACATATAGGGTCATTTTTCGGGAGGTTGCTGGTTAATTCAGAAGCACACATACACACATAAACAGATTAGTAATTCTTTTAAACTTGATTTTAGTACTACTACTACTACTTGAACCCACACTTTTAATGTTATTTTGAGGATCCAGCAACTTGGTATAGTTACTTACTGTCAGAAACAACTCTACAAGTAATCAGTTTACTTGCAAACTTATCATAAAAGATATCAAACTACTCACCATCACAAGGCTACTTTTCTCTCTCTCACATAAATCGCTTACACGCTTTACATTTGACCTGCATTATGAAAATAAAAAAGGCTGTGTCTTCTTAATTTAAGCGTGTTGTTTTCAACACCTGTTGACCACTAGTGCTAAACTGAAACTTGCACCTCCAAAAGAAGACAAGGCCTCTATTGATACCATATCTATTTTTTCTATATATTTTTCTATATTTCTAAAGGACCCTAAACACGGCACATTCCTAAAACAAATAAAAACATTAACTCTAAATATCTGAGCATTTTGGAAAAACAAGTTAGGAATATGAAACATAATTCACTATATACAGCGGCTGTTTTATTCAGAATTAACTGGCAGAACAGGAAGAAAATGAAGACAAACGCTGAACGAAAAGGGAGAAGTACTGAATGTTGAATAATTTATTCCAATTTAATGTACACTGCAAAAAAAGCCAACTTGTATTTTTTGCCTAAAACAGTGATTTAAGTTGGTAAAACTTGGAAATATAAATTATTGACATTTAGGGCAATAATGTAAGTTAGCACAACAAAGGAAGCCAGTTGTCTGCTCAAAAACAAGTTGGTGAGTTGTTGTTACTTATATCTTTAAGTTGGGGTTCACAACAAGGGACAATAGTTCTGATAACTCTTATTTCTTTGTTGGGAAATGCGGGAAAGCGTTGAAATTCGGTCATTAGCGAAAGCTAGCGGCTAACTGATGCTAGCGGCTAACTGATGCTAGCGGCACTGCTTGTTACCTTGTTACAGCTACAAGAGTAGCCATTAGCATATCAATGCTAACTCAAAATTGTGGTCGCAACATTAGCTAACATTTCATAGCGCCGTTAAAATCGTGCCAATTCAGCACATTGCAGGAGTAAGGACAATTTCGTACAATTTAAAATTATAAGTTAAAAAATTCAGAGTTCAGCAAACTCAAAAGCAAAACTTAAAATATTTAGTTTAATTGTCCAACTTAAAATTTTACTGAAGTTTGTTGCCTTGAAATTTTGAGTTCACCCAACTTTTCTTTTTTTGCAGTGTATACGGTTCTGTATTCAGTGTGTCTCATTATCACCTACTGTGAAACAGGCTATGAAACGATATCAGGTTTTCACTTCACGATTGTCGTGGCCGAAAGAATTCAAGATAACATTAACATGGCGATATTTGTTAAAAAACTAAAAACTAATAAACTAATGCAATTAATATTTTTTGTTTAATAATTAAATTTATACAGTGGAGTAGTGGTTAGCACTCTTCGACTCCGGCCTGCGGCTCTTCTGTGTGGAGTTTGCATGTTCTCCCCGTGTCGATGTCCAAAAACCTGCACTTAACCCTTTATCAGGCAAAGAACTATATTTGGTAACTTCAGGTAATATTTCGAGAAAAAAGTTACAAATTTACTGGATTAAAGTGGCAAATCTACAAGAAAAAAAGTCGCAAATTTACGAGAAAAAAGTGGGAAAAAAGCAACTTTTTTCTCCCAGATTCACCACTTTAAATCTCATAAATAGGCGCATTTTTTTCTAGTAGATTTGTCACTTTAATCTTGTAAACTTTTTTCTGAAAATATTATTTCGTATGTTTTTTTTTTACACATTCTGGCTGTATGTAATATCCTCCAATATTCTCTAGGGTTGAAATTTGCAAGTATTTCAATGAGTGCCCTATTAAGGGTTAAAGTGGTGAATCTGGGAGAAAGAAGTTGCTTTTTTCCCACTTTTTTCTCGTAAATCTGCGACTTTTTTTCTTGTAGATTTGCCACTTTAATCTAGGAAAATTGCAACTTTTTTTCTCGAAATATTACCTGAAGTTACCAAATATAGTTATTTGCCTGATTTGCTTAACTCAAAATCCGTGGAATAGCCACGGAATCACTCAAATTTCCATGAAACTGACACGGATTGCGCTACAATGCAAGTTAATGACAGTCATATCCCGTGGCTATTCCAACATACAAAGTGATTATGTACATTCACTGAGTGAATATTTAGAAAATAAAACATATATTTCTCGCTAGAAATGTGATCAAAATCCATTTTTTATGCAGAAACTAAGTCAAAATATTGATTTTTTCACTAAAAACGAAACTGTCACGTGGAACAAACCAATAGGAAAAAAATATTAACTTGCATTGTAGCGAAATCCGTGTCAGTTTCACGAAAATTTGAGTGATTCCGTGGCTATTCCACGGATTTCGAGTTAAGCAAATCCGTGGCTATTTCACGGATTCCTGTGAGACCATGTTCCAGCATAACCATAACAGTAAAAAAGCATACAAAAGGCAACCAAATTAAATAAAGTGTGAGGGTCTGAATTATTTGCACTATATTATCATATGTACCTTGCACCAACAGCACGACTAACAGACGTGTTTTCATTCAGCGAATACATATTATTCTAAAATAGTACAAAAATACACAGTGCACTGAAGCAAAGAGGCCATAGTTTAATGTTTCCAGGTGAAACATGGATCACATGCTCAGCCTTTAGCACACAGCTGAATGCTAATAGTCTTAGTCTTTGTCAAATGTGTTCACACTTTAGCTGGGCCTATTTTCAGCCTGTGAGCACTTCCTTCTATCATCTGAACTGTGACTGTAACACCACCAGAAGCTTCTGTGTGACATTTCTTCACACCAGAGTGACGATACCTATTGGTTTTGTTTGTGCCGTCATAAACAGACAGCAGTGTTCCCTATTCTGAAAAACATTGTTTACTCATTCCTCATTCTTGGCCGCCTAATGTTTTCTCACATCACTAACTTGACTTCGAGGTCAACAAACTCTGATAATGGACGATCAACACGCTGATGTTCCACCTCGTTCTCTTTCATCCACTGGAGCCAGTCGACTAAAAAACGACGTCTGTTTTTCACTGCATCTTGGCCACTGCAAAGGAGATTTTTTGGTCTTTTTTGAAGGGAGTTGACTCACTGTGGCTGACACAGACGAACTGATAGGGAAGTTGCATCAGGGTTGTACTGCAACATGAAGGGAGAAGAAACCCAGTGCCCTGCAGCACTTCAACCTGACATTATCTGTGTGTCTCTCTCTGTATCAAATGTGGTTGTCACTAGCATGTTTAAAATCTATGTCAATGCCCCTGATGCATGATGTTTACGAACTTTACAACTTTAAATTGTGCAGAATTCACCTCTGTTTCTGCATAGAGCAACACTTTGCAGAGAGAAGTTTATTTTTTTCTCACTTTTTTATCCTCTCAGCTGCTTGTATGTTCCTTGGTTGTGTAGTTCTGTAATATATCACTCTATTTGTTATAAACTGGGTTCATCAAGTCTATTAAAAATGCAGATTTAAGCAACTTATCACCAATTTAAGAGTAACCAATGTCAATCCTTAAATTAGCAGCTTTAATATCTTAAAATCATTACAGGATACCAAATATTTTTAAGTATTTTCCCCCTTTCCTGAGTGAGTTATGATGTTAGTAACCAATAAATATTGCCAATGTGTCACTACCTCAGTGTGTGCAAGGCAGTGCACCATGTTTTAGGATCAGGATGGAGTGCAATTGTTCATTTTCCTTGTGTGATGTCGTATGACATAGCAAATACAACCATGTCATGAAAGAGCTGGTTTAACAGGAACCTGTCAAGATGCTCTCTGTCCTGATGTTTCCTGGCAGATAAGTGGTATAAAAATGCGAGAAAATGTGTCTGTGTTTGAGCCTGTATAGGGGATAGAGACACTCAGAGAAGAAAAAACGTGACAAAGATGTTCTATGTTGAATCTAACCACAAAAGATACTCTCTCACACATATTAAGATACCACATCAGTTTAACTTTGCAGCATTCTGTAGAGCTCAATTTTCAGAATACTCAAATTAGCATTCCTGCTAATGCATGAACATACATTTAATTTAAGGGTCCTTAAATTGTAATGCATAAATGTGCTCCCTAATTCACACCAAACAAGACATTTATCATGCATAGATAAAGCTAACCACATGAAACTATCTGATAATAACACAACCAAACATCTAAACATCTAAACCGCTGCAGTGCGACACGATAAGTCATGCAAAGGTTTCAAGAACATACAAAGTACAGCAGACAAAAAACACTTCATCATTATGGACAAAGCATTTAGAAACTAATATAATTATTCTGCACTTAATGTCCCTGTGGTTTGACTTCTGTATTTGCAGTTTTGAAATGAGTACACCCTTCGTTTAGGATTTATACAAGATGAAAGTTGGCAGGTTTCAATTAAGTAATTGCACAAATGTACATAATCCTCACTCTACTGTTGGCTGTAGTCTTTCAAATGAAATACATTCACATATCTGCTGTTTTAAACAATTTTAATTCTAGTTAAAATACTTCCTGAACTAATAGTCTACAGTAAAAGAGCTTTGAAACTTACCCAGACACCCAAAAAAGTCAAGCATCAGACGGACGAGTACAGATGCTGAGGCTTGAACATAAACCTTTGCCTCAGTCACTTGTCTTCCATAAAATGTGTTAGTTTGTGATGCAAGAAGCTTTTAAACCCACCCACTGAGAGGAATCGGCTCTGCTAACTTCCCCTTTTTCTTCCTGCTCATTTTCATATCAGCCCTCTGGACAGTTTTGGTGATACGTGCAAGTAAAAACTGGCTAAACATTAACACAGGGCCATATTTCTGTGCGGCATATAAAACTTTTTTATTTACGGGGGATGTTTTATTTCAGCCTGCTGCCAGTTTGACTTGACTGTTGCAGTTCTTTATGAAAAGATAAAGCAACAGATTACTCCTTCAGGCATTAAAACAAATCTATTTATTGTGTTTTATAGTTAACTCTATGGAGTCTTGGGCTATTTTGTCCATTTTTGAATCATTTTCATGTCTTTTTGTCTTTGTAAGTCATTTTGTGTCTTTTTTTTGGTAATTTGTGTCTTTTTTGGTCATTTTGTGTCTGTTGTTGTTTCTTTTTTAGTTATTTTGTGACTATTTTGTGTCTTCTGTGGTTTGTTTTGGTCATTCTTCTCATTGTGTGTCTTTTTTGGTCATTTTGTGTCTTTTTTTAGTCATTTTGTTTCTTTTTTTAGTCATTTTGTGTATTTTTTGGTCATTTTGTGTCTTTTTTTAGTCTTTTTGTGTCTATTTTTAGTCATTTTGTGTCTTTTTTAGTCTTTTAATCCAACATAAAATGTGATTTTGAATCTTTTTTTTTTACTTTTAAAACACTATCATGCTCAATAAATATTTTTTAATGTTGCAAAGGTGAACAAAGGTGTCAAATCTAACATATAAGAGGGTTCCATCCAGTTCTATCATTTTATACAAAATATATTTGAGCTTGTCTCCAGTTTTACTTGCTATATCATCATCAAACTTTTAGTTTAGTTTAGTTTACAGCCAGAACTTTAGAGGTAAATTTACAGTAGGGCTCCACGCTGCTTTGTTTTCTAGTCTGGATGTGGTGAAAAAGTCATGCTTTGGTGCTTTTGGAGACTCCAGAGGGTTCATATTTTTTTTTAAATTGCTTTAACTTTGAGTTCTTTGCATAGACTGTATATAAATAAGGTTCTTTGGCGTCTTGTTTGTGTGTAGTAGCTGTTGTCCTCCAGGTGCGTCCCGCCGCTAGGGGGCAGACCCTTCCGGCCGCGCGCCGGAAGCGCGGAGCGCTACTTAGGGAACTGCTTCCGGCTTCCGCCTCCCTCTTTTCCTCTGCATCGGGACGCAGCCATGGTATGAAATTATTTCACCCATACATTTTTACAGAATCAAACTCAATCTTGCTGTTTAAAGAACCATCACTAAATCTCAATAACTCAGATGTGTTAACAATCTTTCGACACACACAACGATGGTAGTATTGTCCACTTTATTTACATTTTACGCCGTTAGATTGTCATTTAATTATGCCTGCTATGTTTGTGGTGAAATGCTGCTCCGACACGTACTTCCACCTTAACCGGCCTTTATTTTTAAGGCAAAGTTAGGTGAAATGTCAGTTAGTTTATACAGTTTTTGCAAACACCAGCCCCGATATTGCAGCTTTACACGTTTAAACGCACGTTTTGCACTAAATTCACGCTCAGTAGCTGCTATGCTAACATGTTAGCTTGCTAGCTAACGTCACCTGCGTTTACCCTGACCGGGGCGCTAGCTTGCTAGCTTGAATACATGCTTTAACTACCAGTTTAGTCTATTATGTTAATGTGACACGGTAATGATACAATTGAGCTTTTTAAGTATTAAGTATTTTTCAGCTCCAAGCTTAACTTAATATCTAGTTCCCCTTTTAAAGTCGATGATTAGTATAGTATAAAGTATATCTATCTATCTATTTATCTATCTATTTATCTATCTATTTATCTATCTATTTATCTATCTATTTATCTATTTATCTATCTATTTATCTATCTATTTATTTATCTATCTATCTATTTATTTATCTATTTATCTATCTATCTATTTATCTATCTATCTAGCAGTTGTCACCAAGACCTGTTTAGGCCATCCAACTGCTTTACGTGTCATTATGGTTTAATTTCTAAGTTGTCAGATAAAGTTGAGCATGAAATATTGGGTCATTCTTCTAGGTTTATAGCCAACATGCATTACATTACATGTCATTTAGCAGACGCTTTTGTCCAAAGCGACTTACAATAAGTGCATTCAACCTGATGGTACTAGATATAGACCATAGGAATCAATGCTAATGCTAATGTTTTGTCTTGTTATTCAGGTGAACGTCCCGAAGACCCGCAGGACCTACTGCAAGAAGTGCAAGAAGCACCAGCCCCACAAAGTGACCCAGTACAAGAAGGGAAAGGACTCCCTCTACGCACAGGGTAAATATTAAATTAAATTATGACTGGTTGTATATCTGTGTTATGTTCTGAGTGAATACTGTGTTCTGATTGGCCTCAGGATGTCCATTTATTGCTGATAATAAACACCTTAGTAGTTCCAGTGAAACCATTGGTTTCCCATTCTAAATAAATGCGCTGACGTAGTACCAGTCTGTATCTCTAATGATTAACCATCGGAGCAGTAATCCAGTCTAACCCTCAGTTTACAATTTGTTGCAATTGTTTGACACTTTGTTTAGCCCCTCAGTTCCTTTTTATTCTTTGAACACAACAGGATGGAAACGTTGTATCACATGTGATCATTGTGCATCACAATTCAACTCCCTACTTCAGATGAAGGCTGTACATTGCTTATTGGAAATCTGTGAAAATTGTGATATGGATTAGGTGATAATGACATGGCTGGATAGCTAGTTTTGTTAAACATTCTTTCAATTCATGTTTATAGCTTGTCAATTGCAATGTTAACTTTAAAATCTTGGTTCTTGCTCATAGCTAATCAAAGCTGAGCGGACAAGAAATGTCTTATTGCCAAGTTAAACCAGTGTTCGTTTAAAAAACTTGTAAACATTTCAGTTGCATAAAGGAACCTTATGGGTTTTCCAGGTATTAAAAAAGCCTCAGTGTTTACAGAAACTGTTAAAAGCTTGTGAATAATTTGATGCTCATTGCAAAGCATATATATTCCTGTTGGTGATCTTTGGAAGGGGACTATACTTGAAATGGACCAGTGTTCTTTGAGATGTTAAAAGGTTCACAACCTGGAATTGATGGATTCTGATGTGTATTAATAAGTGAGACTGGATGCCTCTTAAGGCATTATTTTTTTTTTTAGGTATGTTAAACAAGTTTCATCATGAAATGTAATTGGAGTGTTTGTTTTGTGCAGGTAAGAGGAGATACGACAGAAAGCAGAGTGGTTACGGTGGTCAGACAAAGCCTATTTTCAGGAAAAAGGTAAGTTCAGCAGTCTAGTGCTGTCAGATTTGATATGTAAAATATTGTGTGAGAGAATCGGACTCAATGATTTACTTTGTTCTTAGGCTAAAACTACAAAGAAGATTGTGCTGAGGCTGGAGTGCGTCGAGCCCAACTGCAGATCCAAGAGAATGCTGGCCATCAAGAGATGCAAGCACTTTGAGTTGGGTGGTGACAAGAAGAGAAAGGTAGGTGTCACTGTCTTTTTAAACCTTTATTAGTAATGTAAGCTTGCCCTTTTCCACAGTTCTGAGTAACCAGTACTTTTCAGAGTTTTAATTTGTTCTGAATTGGTTATTTATTGAAGTTCCAAAATGTAGTCAGTATACCCCAAATACACTTTATAAAACCTGTGTTCAAAAATGTGCCCTACTTATTGATTAATGGTTGTCTACCTGATTTTCTTCACAATTTACCCAAATGTTTTTTACTTAAAACCTGATCACATTACAGTAGGCTTCACAATGTTTGGAAAAGGCTGCAAGGTCATTCAGAACATTTACATCTGCTAGATTTTGATAATTTTAAGCAGAATTGAAACTGAACAATTTCAGGTAAATATGTAAAACATAACAGTGGGCACTGTAAAGAGAGTAGGATGGAGTACAAAGTATTTACTGTGCTGGCAAAGCTACTTGCATTCATGATGAATCTGACATATTGATCAGTAGCACATGTTGTGTGGATCATAATTCTGCATTTTTACATTGTGTCAGTACCACAGTCCCATGTTAATATCTGTAAAACTACTGTAAATAAGAAAATGTCACATCGGCTGCTTTCTGAGCTTAATGGTGCAGTTATGTCCTATGCTGGATGTTAAAAAAACACAACATTGTTAAATTTGCAATAAATATAAAACATTTTGGTGTTTTTTGTAGTTTTAACCCCACAATAATATTTCGTGCAAGTAGTTTATAGCTTTTTTAAAATCTTGCTTTCAGCCATAAATGCTTGTGAAGTGATGGTAGGGAAGGGATCAAGTAAGAACATAATTTCAGGTCTAATTTGGTGTAAATGTAGTATCATAGCACTAAAATATCAAACCATAAATCATTACTAAGCCATTATCTCATGAGCCCAGACAGTCCCCTGGTGGACTGAAGGGAGAATTGTAAATACTAGTTTAAGTGTAATTTCATGAGGATTAGTTTGTGCAGCTCATTGACAATGGTGGGTTATAATGGGATGAATGGGTAACACGTATATAGCACAGTATAATATTTGTGTAATTGGTTTAATCATGAATTTATCCTACAGTGCAACATTAACTAGAACTAGATAAGAAAGAAATGGCACTGTTGTACATGAGGGGGCTTTGATTTTTAGTTTTAAAATGGAGGATATGTTGATGCATATTCAAGCATAAAATTAATTTCAGAACTATCAATATGTATTATGTTGACAGTACTGTGATGTATTGAATTTACAGTTCAAATGCATTAAAGTGTGCAATACCACTTTAACTAATGTTTTGTTGTTTTCCTCTTCTTACAGGGCCAGGTCATCCAGTTCTAATCTGTGGGCCATTCTTCTGGACGCTGTCACGATTTTCAATAAATGTGTTAAAATATATTTTGTGAGAGTTTGGCCCTTTTCTTTGCTTCGATTTCACTTTCAAATGTGCAAAAAAAAAATCAGGCTTTGTCTCTTAAAACAAATTCAAGCTGTATTCACAGTCAAGTCTGGACAATTCAGTTCAAAAGCATTTTCCAGTCCAGATATTCACTAATTATAATAATAATCAGCTGTCAGTTGCTTTAACAGCTGTAGACATTCACTAATAAGTGTTTTCTCTGTTTAACAAACAGTTTCACATGAATAACAACCTGCATTGTGTATTTATACTGAGAACTGTGTCCAGCTCAGGGGCACAGGAATGCCTTTATATCATTTATTTATTATTTGTTTCTGTATATATTAGGACGGCCTATTAGGGCCAAGAAGGCAAGATACGTTTCCAAAGTGTCAAACTGTTCTTTAAAGTGCCAGTGGATCTCGAGTTAAGAAACAAATCTGGACTCAATTTTAAAAATGTAGAGTGATTCAAATTAAAATAATAAAACCAGAGCCTGAACAATATGCAATTTGAGACCGATGCCGATACTCATTTTGGAGGGGAAAATTATTGATAACCGATATAAAATATACTTTGGAGTTTGGCCCTTTTCTTTGCTTCTATTTCACTTTCAAATGTGCAAAAAAAAAAATCAAGCTTCGTCTCTTTAAACAAATTCAAGCTGTATTCACAGTCAAGTCTGGACAATTCAGTTCAAAAGCATTTTCCAGTGATTTCTACAACATAAAAAGTAGGTAAAACATTTCCCTTTTTTTAAATTGAGGGACTCAATTTAACGAACATCTCTGCCAGTGTTCAAAGAAACAATTTTTCACTTCAATCAATGGTGTTGGCAGGAAAAAGTGCATATTACAAAGTGGTTTTGCTCCTCCAGTATAGTTTAAAGTCTCTGCTGATGGGAGTGACGGTCAGCAGAGTGGTGCCTGACGGGTTCACAGACACACTCGTTTTGGTTTGTAGCGTCTGAACCCCCAGCTCCTTGTACTGAGGGAGGACCTGTGTGACGTTACACTGAGGGTCACAGATCCTCCAGCCAGGAGCCTCCGCCAGGGAGAACCTTCGGGGACCTCCGATCTCCTGCTTGTTGAACACGGCCACAGCCTGCCGGTTCTTGGACAGAGTCCTCTCCCACACCTCAAAGCTGTCCTTCTGTGAAGAATAAATTGTAATTTACTCTATTTTGGGACAATGATAGCAATATTTCACATTTGGAAATGCAAGTGCCACATTTGTTTTAGTTGTGTTCATTGCTAGAGAGTTTGTCTGAGGCTCTACCATAAAACATTTAATAATACATTTCATTTGTAATGCACTTTACAGGAAATCTCAAAGTGCTACAGGTTTAAAGCATAACAGTCTAATTATAAAAGGGAAAAAAACAGCTGAAAACAAAACATACATACATAATCTAAAAACCATCTAGATGGGAGGAACCAAAAGTTTCGCTAAAAAGGAATGTTTTTAGTCCTTTTTTAAAAAAGTCTACATTTCTATATACAGGGTTTGGACAAGGTCCTGAAAGTTAAGAAAATTGTTAATTTTACATGTTTTCAAGGCTGGGAATATACTTGAATTGGAGATATACTCCCAGAAAAATTGATTTTCAGCAATGTTTCATCTTAATCACTGATGTAAACCAAATGTTTCAGTATTTAAAAATAAACCATTCTATTGTAAGATAGTTGATCTAGAATTTCACACCAGATGGGCTGATCCTGGCCCTAAATGAGGTAAAATGAGTTGCTGTGAGGAATAAATTGTATTTTACTCTATTTTGGGACAATGATGGCAATATTTCATATTTGGAAATGCACGTGCCACATTTGTTTTAATTGCGTTCATTGCTGAAGAGTTTGTTTCTGAGGCTCTACCATAAAACATTTAATAATAATACATTTAATTTAATGCACTTTACATTACAGGAAATCTCAAAGTGCTACAGGTTAAAAGCATAACAGTATAATTATAAAAAGGGGAAAAAACAGAAAACACATAATCTAAAAACCATCTAGATGGGAGGAACCAAAGGTTTTGCTAAAAAGGAATGTTTTTAGTCCTTTTTTAAAAAAGTCTACATTTCTATATACAGGGTTTGGACAAGGTCCTGAAAGTTAAGAAAATTGTTAATTTTACATGTTTTCAAGGCTGGGAATATACTTGAATTGGAGATATACTCCCAGAAAAATTGATTTTCAGCAATTTTTCATCTTAATCACTGATTGTAAACCAAATGTTTCCATATTTAAAAATTAAACCATTTCATTGTAAGATAGTTGATCTAGCGTTTCACACCAGATGGGCTGATCCTGTTCCTATATGAGGTCAAATGAGTTGCTGTGAGGAATAAACTTCTAATGTTAATATTCTTAAATGATCTAATTTGTTCTTTTGATCCTTTTTGTTCTTCGCGCAGAAGTTATTGTGTTTACTTGTCATTTAAAGCTCGATTGATCCTTTACTCTGGAAATGAGCAAGTGCTGAATAATTAAAACATACCATGAAAGTTAATCCAAACAGCTGGTAAAGTGTCAATATACAAAATACAGCTGCAATGAGGAAGACTTTAAAATTATCAAGGGTTACAATGAAATTTGATTGAATTTGATTTTTCAGTTAAAGCTATCATGAATGTAATGTATATAATGTATACATGTAGATGGTACAGGAGAGGCAAAAATAAGCCTTTAGTGGGGCTTCAGCCTGTTCCTTTTTCGGTTGCTGTTTGATGGATTCTTTTGTAAAAAAACATGATTTTATTTTGTCTTTGTTTTTGATTTTTGTTGTTTTTTGTAACCGAAATAAAGCATTCATTCATAAAGCATTCATTCAAAAAAAGTTAATAGAATCCCATTAGCAAGCACTGTATATTAAGATGTGGTGATAAAGGTAAAATGGTATTTTACTCTTAAAGCTGCTCAAACCCTGTAAATGGAGACTAAATGCTGTGTGAATGCCAGCAGCTGTCATTAGGAGGTCTCACCCTTTTGGCGGTGCAGCGTCCCTGTTGGCCCAGCGGGTCCTGGCTGATGGAGATGATGTGTCTGTTCTGCAGCAGCTCCTTGGAGCGAGGACAAATGTCCCTCAGATCATTAGACACCAGCAGAGGGGCGGCCATGATGGCCCATAACGCCATCTGAGACTCCTGCTGGTCGTGGCTCAGGCCGAAGTTTCCTATCACGAGCTGCAGAAATGGACCCGTGTCATAAATATGAAAATAACAGGGACTGACAGAATGCAATACAACAACACCCTACTATTGAGAAGTGTATTTCTTTTAATACATTTGCTCTTTTATGAGAATAATCCCACAGTTTTTTCTGTTCTGAAGCTATTGTTGTGACTCAAACGAGGTAAATGAAAGAGGATGTTTATTACAACAGCCTCAACAGAGGGTACATGCCTAAGCTCTTATTTCACATCTCTGCTTCCATCACTTGCCTCGTTTCCTTGCGTCTTAGTCCCGCCCAAACAGAGCAGTAGTTCTCAACCTTTTTGTGTCGCGACCCTCAATTTAACATGCATGTTGTCCGCGACCCCCGCTCACTGAACAGAATCTCACACGCACAGTTCAGATCACCAAAAAAGAAACAAAATGACCAGAAAGACACAAAATGACTAAAAAAAAGACACAAAATGACCAAAAAAAGACACAAAATGACAAAAAAAGACACAAAATGACAAAAAAAGACATAAATGACCAAAAAAGACACAAAATGACCACAAAATGATTAAAAAAAGACACAAAATGACAAAAAAAGACATAAATGACCAAAAAAAGACACAAAATGACAAAAAAAGACACAAAATGACCACAAAATGGTAAAAAAAAAAAGACACAAAATGACAAAAAAAGACACAAAATGACAGAAAAAAAGACACAAATTGACCAAAAAATACACAAAATGACCAAAAAAAGACACAAATTGACCAAAAAAGACACAAAATGACCAACAAAAAGACACAAAATGACAAAAAAGACAAAAAAATTGACCAAAAAAGACACAAATTGACCAAAAAAAGACACAAAATTACAAAAAAAGACACAAAATTACAAAAAAGACACAAAATGACAAAAAAAAGACACAAAATGAAAAAAAAAGACTAAAACACATGAACACTTTAACACAGTGGAGACAGAGCTGACTTCCAAATTGATTTGGCGACCCCCAGAAATCATCTCACGACCCCAACTGGGGTCCCGACCCCAAGGTTGAGAACAGCTGAAACAGAGCAGTGTATCAGAGTGAGTGAGTACCATATCGGGGTCGTTCCAGCCTCCGGGTCCAGCCGCTGGGACAATGACTTCTTCGTGGTCGTTGGTCCACGCCGTGATGGACTTGACGGAGCTCCAGGAGTCGTACACGTCAGCGTAGTTGCGCCACGAGTTACACGTCTCCCTGATGGCGGTGTAGTTGGGCTGAAGCACAGAAATGATCTTTATGATGTGCAGTTGTGCTCATCAGTTTACATACCCTGGTGGAATTTATGATTTATTGTCCATTTTTCAGAGAATATGAATGATACCACAAAAACTTTTCTTCCACTCATGGTTACTGGTTGGGTGAATCAATTTATTATCAAACTGTGTTTATTCTTTTTTAACCCTTAATTGGGCGAAGAACCGTATTTGGTAACTTCAGTGGATATCGAGAAAAAAATTGCAAATTTAGTAGATTAAAGTGGCAAATCTACAAGAAAAAAAGTCACAGATTTTATTTATTATCAAGCAACTTTGTTTACTCTTTTGAAATCATAATGGTAACAGAAAATACCTTTAACCCTTAATAGGGCACTCATTGAAATACTGCAAATTCCAGATTTCAACCCTAGAGAATATTGGAGGATATTACATACAGCCAGAATGTGTAAAAAAAAAAAATATACGGACCCGGGGGAGGGGGGTTATATTTTGAGAAAAAAGTTTACGAGGTTAAAGTGGCAAATCTGTGCGAAAAAGGTCACAGATTTGTCGGAAAAAAAGCAACTTTCTCGCAGATTTACCACTTTAAATCTCATAAATCTGAACTTTTCTTTCACTCATGGTTAGTGGTTGGGTGAATCAATTTATTATCAAACTGTGTTTATTTAAAAGGAATCTTAAAACCCATTTTTATTCACTGGCTTTTAACTCAACATGAGCCTTTGCTCTGTTTTATTTTTTGTTTTTATTTGTTCTTTGTGGTTTTTTAAAATTAAGATTAATTTTAAAATTGAGATTCATTTTAAAACCCACTTTTATTTACTGTTTTTTGTTTTACCCAGCATGAGACTCGCTTTGTTTTAGTTGTTTTTGCTTGTTATTTGTTTTTATTGTCTTTATTGTTGGTCTGTCCTACAGCACTTTGTATCAGCTAACGCTGTCTTAAAGGGCTCTATAAATAAAGTTGATTTGATTTGATTTGATTCTTTTTTAACCGTTTATCGGGCGAAGAACCGTATTTGGTAACTTCAGTGGATATCGAGAAAAAAATTGCAAATTTACTAGATTAAAGTGGCAAATCTACAAGAAAAAAAGTAGCAGATTTTAAGAGATTGAAAGTGGCAAAACTGTGCGAAAAAAGTTGCAGATTTACGAGAAAAAAGTGGGAAAAAAGCAACTTTTTTCTCCCAGATTCACCACTTTAAATCTCATAAATCTGAACTTTTTTTTCGCGTAGAGTTGCCACTTTAACCTCGTAAACTTTTTTTCTCAAAATATTACCCCCCTCCCTCAGGTCAGGTGTTTTTTTTGTTTTTTTTTACACATTCTGGCAGTATGTAATATCCTCCAATATTCTCTAGGGTTGAAATTTGGAATTTGCAGTATTTTAATATAGTAGTAATATTATGTCCTATTAAGGGTTAAAGGGAATGTAAACTTTTGATCAGGGTCATTTGGGTATTTTCTGTTATCATTATGATTTCAAAAGAGTAAACAAAGTTGCTTGATAATAAATGGCTTCACCCAACCACTAACCATGCGTGAAAGAAAAGTTTTTGGGTTATCTTTCATATTCTTTGAAAAAATGGCCAATAAATCATAAATTCTGCCAGGGTATGTAAACTTGCACATAAGCACAACTGTATAACACATGATGCACAGTATCATGAAGCAGAAGGATTATCATTAATAATTAATAATAACTTAAATTTATATAGCGCCTTTCAAGAAACCCAAGGACGCTTTATCTTAATCTTTATTCTGGTACTTCTCGTGTGTGGAAAGAATGTTGGAAAAAACATTAATCCAACGATTATTTTATCTAGAAAATGTCAGAAAATAATGATAAAAATACCCATCTTTAAGCACTTGCATGTTTGCTTTAAAACAGTAACACAATAATTAATTTAACTGACTTTTTCTGTCTGGTAGTGTAAAGGAAAACTTGTTGCTCACCTGTTGGAAAGGCCACTCGTACAAAGGCCACTCGCAGGAGTACAGGATGCTTCTCCCGGTTTTATTTAGTGCTTTTGACATGTTGATGTAGCCTTAAACAGAACAAATGAAGTTTTAGATTAATATCCTTTGAACAACCTGTCTATTGGAGGATCTGAATGAGAGGAGAATCAAAACAGGGACCCAATGCTAAGAATGACTTAAAGTGACAAAAAAAAAACTTATGGGCTGAAATATGAGCCACCAGAAACTGAATTTGAATTATTTATATTTGAATTTGAATTGCTTAACTTGAATAATTGCATTAAAAACTGAATTTGAATCACATGATTTGAATCTGTATTGTTCAATTTGAATCATTGCATTGAAAAAACAAATCTGAATTGTAACTTGTAAATGACCCATTTTAAAATCATGTGAAGGTGTTTCTCAGTTTATTTACATGCATATTCAATTGTCTGTGAGACTTGTTTTCGTGTGTTCTGACATTTAAAATTCGACTTGTTAGTGCTGTTTGTGGTGCTGAGGTTGGGACTAGGTAAGTTGGGGGTTCCCTGTACATTTTGCATCCCGTAGGATATTTTCTGTTACTCCATTAGTTTATTGGTTGTGCCACCCCTGTATTGTTCTGAAAGCCTTTTTTGTAGATAAGTTAGTTCGGCCTTCTGTTTGTTTGTTTTTCTGCACACACAGCAAAATCTGTAGTGTTGTTTTTTCAGTGTTAATAATTTTGAGTTAGTGGGTGTTGATTGATTTTGGAGTTTTTTTTAACACTTGTTATGATCAAAAAGCTCTGCCAGCTGTCAATCAAGCGAGTTACATGTTAACACCTGAGTTAGATTCGCTTCAGTTGGAGTTGATTTTCAGATTTAGTGACTTGTATGTTCGGCTAAATAGACAGAATGCACTTTTAATGTATCATAAAACAAAACAATGAATGTTAATTATCACATTTGTGAAAGGAAATAACATGATTTTAGGGTTAAAATACACTTTAATGTGTGAAAGTAACACAATGTATGTTAAAAATTAACACTCACAGTGAAAGGAAATAACATGATTTTAGGGTTAAAAATACACTTTAATGTGTGAAAATAACACAATGTATGTTAAAAATTAACACATGATTTGGAGTTAAAGTGCACCTATGTGGTGTCATAAAACAACACCAAGGGTGTCAAATATTTAACACTATTAAAGAGTTAAAATATTTACACTTTTCAAACTGTAATTTTAACTCAGAATCCGTGAGAACTATATAAACTCAGAAAAAGTGTTAAATTTAACACTCTGTGAGTTGAATTAACACTCTCGATTTTGCTGTGCAGCTAGTTTAGATCGGCCTTCTTTTGTTATATTTGTTTCAACTTTCTTTTGGCACAATCACTTGTCCCATCCTCCCCCACCTTAGTGTGTCTTTGTTTGGTTGTTGTAAAATAAATCATAATTGTTCACATCACTTTTGACTTTGTTTAATTTTCTGATTATTCTGTTATTGTCTGCTGGCTGGGTTTGGTCAGTGGACGTAACAGCCTTATGAAGTAACATTTCGGTGAAGAACATTGAAGTAATTAGTCTAAATTCACCACTTATGTGTGTAACTAATCACAATGTTCGAATAATTATACAGTACAGGCCAAAAGTTTGGACACACACCTTCTCATTCAATGCGTTTCCTTTATTTTCATGACTATTTACATTGTAGATTCATAAAAACTATTAATGAACACATGTGGAATTATGTACTTAACAAAAAAGTGTGAAATAACTGAAAACATGTCTTATATTCTAGTAAGCAAAGGGTGGTTACTTTGAGGAATCTAAAATACAAGACATGTTTTCAGTTATTTCACACTTTTTTTGTTAAGTACATAATTCCATATGTGTTCATTCATAGTTTTGATGCCTTCAGTGAGAATCTACAATGTAAATAGTCATGAAAATAAAGAAAAACGCATTGAATGAGAAGGTGTGTCCAAACTTTTGGCCTGTACTGTATATGCATATTCAATTGGCCTTATGAAGTAACATTTCGGTGAAGAACATTGAAGTAATTAGTCTAAATTCACCGCTTATGTGTGTACCGTAATCACCATGTTCGAATAATTATACATTGTACTAAAGCTCACCTTCTCCCAGCAGTTTCCAGTCCATATAGCAGCCATCAAATTTGAGCAGATCCACTTCCCAGTCAGCAAACGTCTGAGCATCTGTCTCATAGTAACCCAGACTACCGGGGTATCCAGCACAGGTATTCTTCCCCACATCTGCATAGATACCGAGCTTCAGCCCCTTAGAGTGGACCTTAAAACAGACGAATATATTAGAATTTGTTGATTTAGTGCATATTTCCTCTAGATATGTACCAGTAGGTGGCGATGTTGCACAGCTAAAAACTTGATCCCTCTGTTAGAAGACACATCTCTCCTGTGGTGGGCCCAAATATATCCATTTCCTGGTGTAAATCACTTTTTAGCTGCCGTAGCTGTGTAAGAATCAGCCTGTCATAGTGCCTCCGACTGAAGAGAGTTGTGAGTTTAGCAAAAAGGGTGAACGACAGCACACTCCTACATAACACAATATATATTTATATATATATATATATATATTTATGCCTACGTATCTCCCCTGGCTCTCCAGGTGCTGAATTTTTTACCGGTATGAAATCTGAGACCTGGATTCCACATCTGGTCTTCTCCCTTCATTATGTAAATAACTGCAGGTCGACTCAGATGGATGTATAATGAATATGTAATCTGACTATCTAATCACTTTTACTTCTTGAGTTATTTTAAGCAGGGGTTCCCAAACTTTTAATTTGACAGAGATTTCCAAACTTAGGCACATTGCACCACAGAATCGTGAACACTGGACTCACATCAGAGGGAATATGTGTTAAATATGACATGGTTTATATAGATCAGCTATTCTCAACCTTGGGGTCAGGACCCCAATTGGGGTCGCGAGATGATTTCTGGGGGTCGCCAAATCATTTTGGAAGTCAGCTCTGTCTCCACTGTGTTAGTGTTTTAGTCTTTTAGGTCATTTTGTGATTTTTTTGGGTCATTTTGTATCTTTTTTTTGTCATTTTGTGTCTTTTTTTGTTATTTTGTGTCTTTTTGTTTCTTTATTGGGCCGTTTTGTGTCTTTTTTTGGTCATTTTGTGTAGTTTTTTCTCAATTTTTGTCTTTTTGTGGTATTTTTTTGTCATTTTGTGGTCAATTTGAGTCCTTTTTTGCTTAATTTATGTAATTTTTTGGTCATTTTGTGGTATTTTTTTGTCATTTTGTGGTCAATTTGAGTCCTTTTTTGCTTAATTTATGTAATTTTTTGGTCATTTTGTGGTCAATTTGATTCTTTTTTGGGTCATTTTGTGTCTTTTCTGTAACAATAAAATATAAAAGAATATATAGATGCACAGACAGAGAGATGTTTTAGTTGTTGTCTGCTTCATTATTCGTCCAAAATTTGTCGTATCAACTGAGTTTGTATGATCTGAACTGTGTGTGTGAGATTGTGTTCAGTGGGTTAAATTTGGGGTCGCGACTCAAAAAGGTTGAGAACTACTGATATAGATTACCATTTTCTTTAACAGGAGGAGCATACCTGTTCCAAGTGTTCTGTTTTGTTTGTTTTTATTTTTCTGTCTATGTAAATGCAGCTATCTTAAAATATGGAAGTTGAATGACGATACATGAATGTAAAAGCTGTGTGTCAAAGTGTTATAAACTGAAAATAAAATAAAAATATTGTGGAAAAAAAAATATGACATGGTTTACCATTATAATAATAATAATAATAATAATAATAATAATAATCCATTTTATTTATAAGTGCCTTTCAGAACACCCAAGGTCACTTTACAAAAAAGCATGAAATAATTTAAAAACAGTGGCAACAAAATAAAACATTATTACTTTGTATTCATAATGCTGCAGAAAGACTGGAAACGAGAGTATGTGTTAAATATGATATGGTTTATATAGATTACCATTTTTTTTTAACAGGAGGAGCATACCTGTTCCAAGTGTTCTGTTTTGTTTGTTTTTATTTTTCTGTCGATGTAAATGCAGCTATCTTAAAATATGGAAGTTGAATGACGATACATGAATGTAAAAGCTGTACACTACTGGTCAAAAGTTTTAGAACACCCCAATTTTTCCAGTTTTTTATTGAAATTCAAGCAGTTCAAGTCAAATGAACAGCTTGAAAGGGTACAAAGGTAAGTGGTGAACTGCCAGAGGTAAATAAAAAAAGGTAAGCTTAACCAAAACTGAAAAATAATGTACATTTCAGAATTATACAAGTAGGCCTTTTTCAGGGAACAAGAAATGGGTTAACAACTTAACTCTATGGAGTCTTGGGCTATTTTGTCCATTTTTTTAATTCTTTTCATGTCTTTGTAAGTCATTTTGTGTCTTTTTTTAGTCATTTTGTGTCTTTTTTTGTCATTTTGTGTCTTTTTTTGGTCATTTTGTGTCTTTTTTTGGTCATTTTGTGTCTTTTTTTAGTCATTTTGTGTCTTTTTTTAGTCATTTTGTGTCTTTTTTTGGTCATTTTGTGTCTTTTTTTAGTCCTTTAGTCCAACATAAAATGTGATTTTGAATCTTTTTTTTACTTTCAAAACACTATCATGCTCAATAAAGAATTTTAAATGTTGCAAATGTGCATTAATTTCAGAGTACACTGAGACATTAAACTGCATCATTTTCAATTAAATTCTGGAAAAGTTGGTGTGTTCTAAAACTTTTGACCAGTAGTGTATGTCAAAGTGTTATAAACTGAAAATAAAATAAAAATATTGTGGAAAAAAAAATATATGACATGGTTTACCGTTATATTACTTTGAATTCATAATGCTGCAGAAAGACTGGAAACGAGAGTAAAACATCTTGGTGCATGCTCTTATTTTGCTAATTCCAGCTGGTAAAATAACTAAAATGAAAGTATTTCTTGCTCTCCTTAAGTCTTTCTGACTTCTCTCTCTTTGATGTCTATGGAGGAATTATGGCATTAATCTCATATTCACACACCCAGCCTCCTCCATGCCTCCTTTTATACCTTCTACTCACATAGTCGGCCAGTTTTTTGATGCCTCCCGGGAATCTTTTGGGGTCTGCCTGCAGGCGGCCCTGGGCATCTCGCTGGTGGGAGGGCCAGCAGTCATCAATGCAGACGTATTGGTAACCGGCTTCTTTCCAGCCCTCCTTCGCCATCACATCCGCCATCTGCATGTACAGACGCTCACTGCCAGCGCAACAGGAGGAGACAGGCAGGGCCGACAGTATCAGTAAAGAAGCCAGAACAGAGCTTTATATCAGTAGTTCTCAACCTTTTTGAGTCGCGACCCCCAATTTAACATGGATTTTGTCCGCGACCCCCGCAAACTGAACAGAATCTCACAGTTCAGATCATACAAACTCAGTTGATACGACGAATTTTGGACAAATAATGAGGCAGACAACAACTAAAACATCTCTCTGACCAAAATGACCAACAAATGACCACAAGAAGACACAAATTGACCAAAAAAGACACAAAATTACCAAAAAAAGGAAACAAAATGACCAAAAAAGACACAAATTGCCAAGAAAAATGACCAAAAAAAAGACACAAAATTACCAAAACAAGACACAAAATTACGAAAAAATACACAAAATTACCAAAACAAGACACAAAATTACGAAAAAAGACACAAAATGACAAATAAAAGACACAAAGTGACAAAAAAAACATGAAATGACCTATAAGACTAAAACACATGAACACAGTGGAGACAGAGCTGACTTCCAAAATGATTTGGCGACCCCCAGAAATCATCTTGCGACCCCAATTGGGGTCGGGACCCCAAGGTTGAGAATAGCTGCTTTATAGAGCGAGTAAAATATGGAATGATTTACCACTTGATATCCGTCAAGAAAAAAGCAAAATATCCTTCAAAAAGAAATTAAAGATGTACTTTGTCAGTGGTTAATGTTAGGTGTTAGGCTTATTATATTTTTGGGTGGGTTTATTTAAATTTTTTTTGTTTATTTTGGTTGAAAGGACGCTACTCTTTATAGAAGCGATGTTTGCCTGGATTCATGATGTCCAGGATTACAATCAATGATACTGGTTAAAGCTGGATTGTTTTGTTTTTGTGTTTTTTTGTATTTTATTTGTTTTCTGATCAAATGCATTTGACCAATTATTCCTAAACATTTAATCCAAATGGCTATAATTCAATGGTTTGATTCTACAAACTGTCTTTTAAATTTGTGCTGCATTTTGTAATGAAATTTTGTGCTGCACTTTTTTTTTTTTTTCTTAAGGTATTTATTTAATTTTTAATTTTTCAACATATAATACAAACACTTACAAACAGCCGAGACAGACACCAAAAACAGACAGGAAAAAAAAAAAAAAAAAAAAAAAAAAGAATAAATTAAAAAAAATAATAATAATAAAAATAAAAATAAATAAAAAATAATAAAAATAACTGCACTTTTCTAATGTATTTTGGAATGTATTTTTTTTTACTGTTAAAGTTGTTGTAGGACTGTTGAGTATTACTTGTTGGAATGTTTTGACCCCAGGAAGACTAGCGAACTGCCACGGCAAAAGCTAATGGGGATCCTTTAATAAAACATAAAACAGAAGCCAGCGTGCAGAAATACATGCTATTCTCACAAGAACACACGCCAGTTTTTTCTCTTGTTCATTGTCGACTGATAGAACCAGTGGCGGTTCTACACAGGGGCCTCCAGGGGCCCCTGTGTCAAATTAATAATAAAATGATAAATTTAGAACAATGAACAATGGAACAATTCTAACCTTTTTTTTTGTTCAAACAATATCTCATTGTACACAAAAGGAACCCAGAATGTTACATTGTATAATAGTTTAACTATATGGAGTCTTATTGGGCTATTTTGCCCATTTTTGAATCCTTTTCATGTCTTTGTAAGTCATTTTGTGTCTTTTTTTTTTGGTCATTTGTGTCTTTTTTGGTTATTTTGTATCTTTTTTTTGTCATTTTGTGTCTTTTTTGTCATTGGTGTCTGTTGTGCCGTTTTCAGTTATTTTGTGTCTTTTTTTGGTCATTTTGTGTCTTTTTTTGTCATTTTGTGTCTTTTTTTGTCATTTTATGTCTTTTTTTGGTCATTTTGTGTCTTTTTTTTGGTCTGCTTAGTTTTTACTGCACTTTCAAAATAAAAAAGTGCACAAAAATGCGAAATGTCATTGTCATACAAAAAAAACTGTTATTGTTGGCGAGTCTCATTATTTAAATCAATGTATTTGTATCTTCCAAATATACTTAAATGAGATGTTTAAATAAGCTAAAATAAAGATTTTGAATGCTTAAATATCATCTTTGCCATTTTTTAATGTGCTAATGTGCCCCTCTGATTAAACACTGGCCCCTCCTTGGCCCCCACAGTAAAATTGTTCTAGAACCACCACTGGATAGAACACAACAAGAATTCAACCACGGCTGACATTTGGTGCTCTAAATGCTTTGTTGGCCAGCTCTTCCTGGGAGAAAACAGTGTTTGCTGTGCACAGGAAGTGAGTTGTTTATCACTAATCAGCACAGCTATCCCTGGAATAAAAATAGGATTGCATCAAAATAGCCTGTGTATGCGTAAAAAGTCTGCCTTTTTTACAATACTGAAGATAAGAAAATTTACACAAAAGAATAACCATCAATTTTCGAACAACAGTATGAAACCAGTATCACTGCAACCATTTGTGCGAATATGGTAATTGATTGATTGATTGAGTGGTTGAAGTGCCAAATATCTTCTGGTTCCATTTTTCACCCCCCTTCTTTTTTACATTTCATAGAATAAATGATTTAGTTAACCCTTTGATGCACAACATGGGTCTAAAGTGACCCGACTAAGGTTTAATTAACGTGTTTAACTAATCTGACTAGGGTCAGAGCAAGGATATAGTGGAGGCTCAGTGTCTTTTTTATGTATATATATATATGCAAAATACCAACTTTTAAGGTGAAATTAAGCATTATTTGTGTGGTTTTTTTTAAAGCCGACATAAATATTCAATCAATATTACTTTTAAATGTTCCAGTTGGTATTTTGCATATATATATACATAAAAAAAGACACTGAGCCTCCACTATATCCTTGCTCTGACCCTAGACTATAGATCCAGAAACTTAATTTCCTCATCTTGATTGCATACTTACAAAAAATCTAAGGGGAAATGGTCCAACGACTGTGCAAGATGGGCAATTGGCCATTTGATATACAAATTAGAAGGTCAAAAACTCAAAATTTCGCTTGGGAACCATTTTTTTGGGACTCAGCACCCTTGAGATATGTAAGGTAGGCCGGTTCCTGACTAGTACCCATAAATGCTCCTCACTTCTTATAGGAGGCCTTTATTCTGAAATCCATCTAGACTACATGTTGGAGAAGTCACTTCTTGATAAAGTCACATGACCACCACACCAGGGTGTTGAGTATACGTTGCTGAGGGATTTAATGAGTTAATGTGAAGCATAAAGCTGAATATGGGAGATTATAGAAGATTTAAAGTATTTGTTACACTGTAAAAAAATAACCTGTTGTATTTACGGTAAAAAAACGGCAGCTGTGGTTGCCAGAACTTTACCGTAATAAATACGGTGCAACTTTTTCTAATATTACGGTAAAATGATATTAGCACGGTTGATTTCACGTTTAAGATTCAGTCATTTTATTCCATATTTTACCTTAAAAAATAAAAAAATGTCCATCCAAAGAAACGTTGTTCTGCCATATAATTGACAAAAAAAACCCTTTATAAATGCCGCATGAATTTAAGATTTTACCTTTAAATATTACAGTATATTTCTGTTAGACATATGGTGTTTAGTACATTTAACATATAACATATGAAAAAATGATGGCTTGTATTTATATTACAGTATATTTTTGCTATCTATTTATTTATTATTATTTAAAATTAAAAAAAATTACTGTTTTGGCTGATTTATACGTTTACGGTGTTTCATTGTTACTGAAACTGAATTAACTCATTTATCATTTTACGGTCTTTTACTGTCATGGTTTAGCAGTTTTTCACCGTAAAATCTACAGACATTTTTTACAGTGTACATGGGTGTCACCATAGGTTCTTATGGGTTAATATTGAAAATAATTGTAAGTTGCACTCCTGTAACCTCTCTTTATCAGACTCTCTCTTCTCTGCCTTTTCCATTTTCTGTGTCTTCTTTCATCTAATCCAGTCCATCCCTGCACATTACCATATTACATACAGATTTCTCCTTTTAACTCCTCTGGAATGTGTGCAGACTTTTATATTCCTTGCTCACATAGTGCTTTGCAAATTTAGTTTATTACATTATGCGCTGATATCATTATCTCCCAGTGCCTCCAACCAAAGAACAAATAAAGTTAAATTAAATCAGGTGCTGTCATTATATTCCTGTCTTATCAAATGTCCACTCCTTTCACAATCACGTGTCTCTGTTCTCGTTTTCTTTCCTTCTGAGACAGATTGTCAATTATGAAGTAAAGATCTTCTAATTACAAGATAAATGGCATAATTATGAAATAATGACAATGTGGGTTTGTGGTTATAATTATGAGATAAGTTATAATTGCAAGAAAGTTTTAGACTTGTGCTTCTTCCCTTTTTTCTTATTTTAATTACCCTGTTGATTTGTTTATTTTATGTCTTTCTGTCAGTGGTGGAAAAAGTATTCAGAGCCCTTACTTAAGTAAAAGCACAATTTCCTGAACATGCTTTTGTGACTTAAGCAAGATATGGTAACACTTTATTTTGAAGGTGTCTACATAAGAGTGACATGAGCGTGTCATAAACATGACATGGGATGTGTCATGAACATTAATGTCACTTTGCAGTAACATTAATGCTCATGATACTTGTCATGTCATGTTTCTGACAGGCTTGTGTGACTCTTATGTAGACACCTTCAAAATAAAGTGTTACCATATCTTGCTTAAGTCACAAAGGCATGTTCAAAAAATTGCCTAAGTCATTTATTTCTCTTAAGTTACATAACTTACACACAGTGTTATTACTATGCCAATAGCCATCCTTTTTGAGTGAAATGATAATACAAAGACAATAAATGTCATATGTTACACTTTTGGTGAAGTTTTTTGTGTTTCCTGCAAAACTTGAAAAAATTAGTTAGGCGATTATTTTAACAGGGTGACGATATTTGCCTCAAAATGTAGTTGAGTAGAAGTATAAAGTTACATAAAATGGAAATAAGTAAATGTACTTAGTGACATTCCACCACTAGTTACCATACACTGAAGGCGTTTATAACAGTTATAACAGTTTATAACTTTCATATATGGGTCGATGACGTGATCTAACCCAGTGTCAGTTGGTGTAACCAATAATTTTTTCCCCATAAAAATCTGATTATATACAGGAAAATAAATGTGAACTAAAATGAGAAAAAAAAAATAAAAATCCACGTTTACATTGCAACACCATGGTATATAACAAATTATACATAATTTGTCAAAACTTTTGAAAAAAATGGTTGTATTGAGAATATGTTCTGCTCAATATTGACAAAAATGTGTAAATGTACAGTACAGGCCAAAAGTTTGGACACACCTTCTCATTCAATGTTTTTCCTTTATTTTCATGACTATTGACATTGTAAATTCATCAAAACTATTAATGAACACATGTGGAATTATGTACTTAACAAAAAAGTGTGAAATAACTGAAAACATGTCTTATATATAAGCAAAGGGTGGCTACTTTGAGGAATCTAACATGTTTTCAGTTATTTCACACTTTTTTTGTTAAGTACATAATTCCATATGTGTTCATTCATAGTTTTGATGCCTTCAGTGAGAATCTACAATGTAAATAGTCATGAAAATAAAGAAAAATGCATTGAATGAGATGGGTGTGTCCAAACTTTTGGCCTGTACTGTAGAAATGGTAAAAAAAAAAAACATTTGATGTTTTTTAAAATGAAGTACCGTTAATTATATGTATAAGCCCACTAATATATAAAAATAATATAAAATACAATGTAGGTGGATGAAGTATTTAATATTTATCATTTTTTTGTAGTTACACCATTTCACATCTTGCCAATCCTTATTTGTCACTGACCCATATCCTGAATTACTTTTATGTGACTTTAGAACAGGAAATGTAGGTTGTTTATTTTTATTTTTTCCAACTGTATTGCACAATACTATAATTACAAGTTCAATCAAGAATCTCCACTATGCATTCCCCCCAAAAATACAAAGAACAAAAACAGATACAACATTCTGCAAGGCAAAGAGTTAAATAAACAACAAAACTATCATCTCAGTAGGTCAAGTGGACATAGAAACAAACTCCAATAGAGATATAAAAGTATAAATGTAGGTTGTTTAGAGGAGAACTAGTATTTCTCATAGAAGACTGTGTTAATAGGAGGTGGATCACGGTGATATTTCGGCTTTTCCATGTGTTTTAGTTCACCATCATGTCACACTGTGCTGGATCACTGCAGCTCTCTGAAGTTTCCTACCTGATGCAGTTATCTGGGTCCGTGTCACAGTCGGTATTACACATGAATCTCTCCCAGTGCAGCCAGCCCATTGGAGGTAACAGCGCCAGACCATTATCCAAGGCTTCAGCAGGGCTCCATAAAGCCATGACCGCTAGGAGACACACTACTCTAAACATTTTCACTTTTAAACTCGAGATTTTCCCTACAACAACGATAATAAGCTTCTGTGTTTGAGTTTGATTCTATTTCCTCACTTTGAACGTTCTCGTCCCGCCCCCCTGCGTGACTGACGTAAGTTTGGACCAATAGAATCCAAATGCGTCTGTAACTGTCCAATCAGGGCAGAGCAGGAAGCGCTGCTGGAGTCAGGTGTAAACACGGAGTCAGCTGACGTGACGTGATAAGATAATAATCATGTCTTGTGATTTCTTTTAATCTAAAGCAGCTATTCTCAACCTTGGGGTCGGGACCCCTATCGGGGTCGCGAGATGATTTCTGGGGGTCACCAAATTATTTTGGAAGTCAGCTCTGTCTCTGTCTCTCCACTGTGTTGTCTTTTTGGTCACTTAATGTCTTTTTTTGGTCATTTTGTGTGTTTTTTGGTCAATTTGTGTCTTTTTTCGTCCTTTTGTGTCTTTTTTTGATCATTTTGTTGTCAATTTGTGTCTTTTTTGGTCATTTTGTTTCCTTTCTTTAGTCATTTTGTGTCGTTTTTTGGTGATTTTGTTTCTTTTTTGGGGGGGGGAAATTGTCACAATGTGACAATATTACATTTTGGCACTGTCTTCATATTATGGTCTATTTTAACCATCACATTGTATAAGTATTGTAAATTTCTGTATCATGTGATTGCATGTCTCATAAAGTGTCAAATTGCCATAAAGGTACCGTTTAAATTGGTTTGGAAAGCTGAGAATCTCACTGTTCAGATTGAATTCAAAGCTTGTCTCTAGCTTGAACAATTTTAAAGTAATTTATTCTTTTTGTAGAACATGTCTAGCATAGCATCAGTGGTTTATTTAGCTCAAGAAGTAGGAGAATTGGCTGAACAAAGGAAAAAATCCCTCCAGTTTTTCTATTTAAAAAATCAACAATTTAGAAACATGATTTTCAAAAGACAGTGATGACAAATTAGTAACCACAGATGTATGCTCTGCATGATTGGTAATCCAGCACTGTTAGAGGAGATTAAAGTATCAATAGGCACATGTTCTAATATTTCTTCTTTAGAGCATTTAAGGGTAAAGTGAGAGAATGAATGATCATCTTGTGCTCAAAATAAAATCAAGTTTTCATTCAAGATCCTCACCTGTAAGTGAAAAAACAGCTGGATATCTATTTGTTTGGTTTCCAACACACTAAGAAAGAAAAAAAATGGGCCAATTTACCCCTGTGCTCCCTGAGGAGCCTGGATAATCAAAAATGCCACACACACTACCAGCAATAATGTAGCGCTATGTACATATCGACGAAGCTTCAAGCTGTTTATTAGCTCCGGATCCGAGACACTAATTTGTCTGGTGCGGACATTAAATGAATTACAGATAGGTCTCCTCATTTAGCTGTAAACGGACACCCTGCTTACAGAAGTAAATGAATCTTGGATGTTTTTCCTTGTAGAACTGCCAGCGATCTCTTCTCACACGCAGAGAGAGTGATGAGTTTTGTATTTATTCTGCCATTTTGGGGAAATTTTTAGGAGACAGCTGCATATTATTTATTTGCTAATCAAACCAGCCATTTCAAAGTTTGCACAGAAACTTTTCCGAGGTGACACTGTTTGATTGCTTCAGTTAAAACCTTCCTCCTGTGATCTCGCTCCTGACAGGCTGTCATCGCTGTGCACGACTCCTCCTGATATTGAGAGGAGTCAAAACAAACGAGGCAGCATTCATGAGTTGGCACTAACTCCAGATTATGACAATAATCCTCACCCCCTCTGCTTGCTGTACACTGCAAAAAAGCCAACTTGTATTTTTTGGCCTAAAACAGTGATTTAATTTGGTAAAACTTGGAAATATAAATGATTGACATTTAGGGCAATAATGTAAGTTAGCACAACAAAGGAAGCCAGTTGTCTGCTCAAAAACAAGTTGGTGAGTTGTTGTTACTTATATCTTTAAGTTGGGGTTCACAACAAGGGACAATAGTTCTGATAACTCTTATTTCTTTGTTGGGAAATTCGGTCATTAGCGAAAGCTAGCGGCTAACTGATGCTAGCGGCTAACTGATGCTAGCAGCGCTGCTTGTTACAGCTACAAGAGTAGCCATTAGCGTATCAATGCTAACTCAAAATTGTGGTCACAACATTAGCTGACATTTCATAGCGGTGTTACAATCAATATATACAATATATAGCAAAAGGCTTAAATAACACGGAAAAAGCTTAAAATGCATAACCACACATGAAACGTCCTTTAAAGTGTCACGCTATTTGAACGCCTTCCCGTGAGTTCACGTTGAATGAGAGACAGTCAAGTAAAAACCTTCAGTATATTAAAATAATAAAGCTACAAACAACATGGAAACCCTGAATTAACCAGAGAATGCATCATAGGATGCATAATTAATCTTTAACTCGTTACTTGAACTGCACAGAAATGTTATTGTTAAATGAAAAAAATCAACTGCACATAAAAAAAAGTAATTTACAGCTCATTGTAAGCTTATTAGCGAAAGCCATTTCTCAGTTTCTCAGTTCAACAAGGACGTAATTAAAGTAGCAACATCAACTAGCGGCTAACTGACGCTAGCGGCTAACTGACGCTAGCGGCGCTGCTTGTTACAGCTACAAGAGTAGCCATTAGCGTATCAATGCTAACTCAAAATTGTGGTCACAACGTTAGCTGACATTTCATAGCGGCGTTACAATCGTGCCAGAGAAATTCAGATCTGAGCAAACTCAAAAACAAAACTTTAAAAAAATATTTAGTTTAATTGTCCGACTTAAAATTTTATCGACGTTTGTTGCCTTGAAATTTTGAGTTCACCGAAACTCTCTTTTTTTTTTGCAGTGTATGTAGAAAGGGAGCATTAATGAACGCAAAACCTGACCTTTCCTGGAAATGTCAAGGGTGCCTATTTCGACCCTAAACATTATCGGAGGCTTCACCCAGGGACAGGCATGATACAAACAATTTGTCACTTGCTATAGTTCATATCATCGCCAGCGAGCGAAGGCGTTGGGGCTCTAAATGTCAGATTTCAATTTGACTCACCCCCCCCCCTGCTGATGGATGGACCAATCCGGATCACTTGAATACACAGTTTTCTCTTTGTAAAAATGGGGCCTCGCCCACCGTCGTGACAGAGACCCTTGTTGTTGTTGCTTTTTTTGCTGCCTTTGCATAAAAGAGCAGCGTAGCTGTGTGTACAGTGGTTAATTGAGATTGCTGACAGATGGGCAGCCCGTGCTTCCTGTCTGGCTTACGGCTCCGCCACAGCTTTGACACCAATCCATCATGCTCCTTTTCTTCGCCAGCGTCACAAAATTGAAGAGACTGTCATGGCTGACTTATGTTGGTAACTTTGTTATGAAGTGTACGGAGATAAAAATGAAAGGGAACGCTGTGTTATGGTGGGCCTTCATGCCAAGGAGTTCCATTACTGTAATGATCTATAGGGGCAGGTGGCAGCATGAGCAAACGCCATCAAAAAGTTGCGCCTCCGTAAATACAACACTGTATGGCTCACATACCCTCAGTGGAAAATCATTTATTGTCTTGTAATTAGCTGCTTAAGTTGTTTATGCGACTGTGACAGGGGAAGGAGCCCACATGTGCTGATGTTGCTACTTTAATTACGTCCTTGTTGAACTGAGAACACTGAGTGTTCATGTATTTTAGTCTTTTTGGTCACTTAATGTGTTGTTTTGGTCATTTTGTGTGTTTCTTGGTCAATTTGTGTCTTTTTTGGTCCTTTTGTGTCTTTTTTTGATCATTTTGTGGTCAATTTGTGTCTTTTTTGGTCATTTTGTTTCCTTTCTTTGGCCATTTTGTGTCTTTTTTTTAGTCATTTTGTGTCTGTTTTTAGTCATTTTGTGGTGATTTTGTTTCTTTTTTGGGTAATTTTGTGTCTTTTTTGGTAATTTTGTGTCATTTTGGTGATTTTGTTTCTTTTTTGGGTAATTTTGGTTTTTTTTTGGTAATTTTGTGTCTTTTTGGTAATTTTGTTTCCTTTTTTTGGTCATTTTGTTTCTTTTTTTGGGTGATCTGAACTGTGCGTGTGAGATTCTGTTCAGTGAGCGGGGGTCGCGGACAACATGCATGTTAAATTGGGGGTTGCAACTCAAAAAGTTGTGCCTCTGTAAATACAACACTGTATGGCTCACATACCCTCGGTGGAAAATCATTTATTGTCTTGTAATTAGCTGCTTAAGTTGTTTATGCGACTGTGACAGGGGAAGGAGCCCACATGTGCTGATGTTGCTACTTTAATTACGTCCTTGTTGAACTGAGAAACTGAGAAATGGCTTTCGCTAATAAGCTTACAATGAGCTGTAAATTACTTTTTTTTTATGCGCAGTTGATTTTTTTCATTTAACAATAACATTTCTGTGCAGTTCAAGTAACGAGTTAAAGATTAATTATGCATTCTATGATGCATTCTCTGGTTAATTTAGGGTTTCCATGTTGTTTGTAGCTTTATTATTTTATATACTGAAGGTTTCACTTGACTGTCTCTCATTCAACGTGAACTCACGGGAAGGTTTCAAATAGCATGCCACTTTAAAGGACATTTCATGTGTGGCTATGCATTTTAAGCTTTTTCCGTGTTTTTTTTAGCCTTTTGCTATATATTGTATATATTGATTGTAACGCCGCTATGAAATGTCAGCTAATGTTGTGACCACAATTTTGAGTTAGCATTGATACGCTAATGGCTACTCTTGTAGCTGTAACAAGCAGCGCCGCTAGCATCAGTTAGCCGCTAGCATCAGTTAGCCGCTAGCATCAGTTAGCCGCTAGCATCAGTTAGCCGCTAGCTTTCGCTAAAGACCGAATTTCACAACAAAGAAATAAGAGTTATCAGAACTATTGTCCCTTGTTGTGAACCCCAACTTAAAGATATAAGTAACAACAACTCACCAACTTGTTTTTGAGCAGACAACTGGCTTCCTTTGTTGTGCTAACTTACATTATTGCCATAAATGTCAATAATTTATATTTCCAAGTTTTACCAAATTAAATCACTGTTTTAGGCCAAAAAAATACAAGTTGGCTTTTTCGCAGTGCATGCGAAAAGCAAAAAACGTGTGACATAATTTAAGAAATTAGCTTATAATTCATACATCATTTTGAGATTACCAGGCTGTCTAATTATGTTTTTGACATCTGCAAATGCATTGTGACCAGTCATAAATACATTGTGATCAGTTAGATATAATCAAAATATATGCAGTTAATTTGTCTCTGTTTTTTGTTGCCTTTATTGTACAGTGAGGTGACAGGAAACAATGAAAGAGAGAGACATGCAGCAAAGCTTGCTAGGTAGGATTCAAACCCAGCGTGTTGCAATCAAATCAAAGCAGTATGACTCTTAAACACTCCATCACCAGACGCCCCATAAAGAGTTTGGATTTAATATTTTGTCAATTTTTTTTAATTTAAGATATCTCTAATTACATTGTGACTAGTAAGAATGGACCATTAAGTTGTACGGCAATTCAAAACTGAATTGTAGATATCTTTAATTAGATTCTCAATGGTTCATTCTTACTCGTCAAAATGTAATTAGAAAGTCATAAATGTATTCTGCGTAGCTTTGAAGTCTTACACACTTGTATGTTCGAATCTGCTTGCACTGGATGTTGTTGAAATGAATTTTTTATTCATTTTTTTCCTGCTTTTTCTTAGATGCTCACAGCTGGGAAGCATGTATTGCAAAGATTTTTCTGTTCTTTCTGAATTAGATCAAACCTCTTGACTCACAGACCACAACAACAGCGTTCATGTTGCAGAAGCTGCATGCTCTGTATTATTATCAGATATATTATCATTATTATCAGATCCTTTACTTAAGTAAAAGTACTAATACCACCCTGGTAAATTACTCCACTACAAGTAAAAGTTCTGCATCCAAATCTTACTGAAGTAAAAGTAGAAAAGTATCAGCATTAAAATATACTTAAAGTATGAAAAGTAAAAGTACTCGGGTTATGCAGAATGGACCCACTATAATTGTTTTATATATTCTAAATATATTATTACATTATTTGTATTGGTGATTTAATGTATGCAGTGTTTTAATTTTGTAAAGATTGGGCTCATTTAATTACTTAATATACTGTTAAAAGATTTAATTAAAAAAACGTCTAATCACTTTACATTGATCGGTAACACTTTACAATAACCATCATTTATAAATGGTAAACAGATAGTTTATTAATGTTTAATCATCATTTATAAACCGTATATAGGCCATTTAGAATTGTAAATACATAATTTATTAATGTTTAACTAACTAAATAATTTATAAATGGCAAATAGATGGTATATTAATGTAAGTTTATAGTTACTTTATCATTAACAAACAATTACATTATAATTAATATGTTATTAATAGTTTTATTTGCAATCATTTTAACATTTTTAGCACCATATTAAGTATATTAATGATTTTTGAAATGATTCATGTACCTTTAAGAAATTGGTTGACATTTTTTTAAGATTAAATATGTATAGCACTTTATTAATGTTAATAATTGGTTTATAAACCATCTATAAACATTATTTAGTTGGTTATTGTAACGCGTTACCCATTGATCATATATATTATGTTAAATCTCGACCTGAAAAGTAACTAAAGCTGGCAGCTAAATCCTAGAGTAAAAAGTACAATATTTGCCTAAAAATGTAGCGGAGTAGAAGTAAAAAGTTACATAAAATGGAAATACTCAAGTAAAGTACAAGTACCTCAAAATTGTACTTAAGTACAGTACTTGAGTAAATGTACTTAGTTACATTCCACCACTGATTATATCACATTGGTGCTTAAGTAAAGTGGAGGGCTGACATGCATTCTTTATTGAAATATATTTAACCAGCTCATTTGAAGTTCTTTATTTCCCTTCCTTTCGTGTTGCTCCGCCTGTCTCTGATGAATAATTTGACATTACACTTGACACATAAAACAAGCTGGGAATTAATTTTACTTTCAAGTGTAGAAATTGTCATCACTTTAGTCTCTGATTCTCTGCAGCTCCCCTGAAAATGCTTCGGGACCAAGTCATTTTTATCAATAAACCTTAATAATGAATTATTCACCAGATACATTATTCACTGCTTTATAACTCAAGGGTTTAATCGAAAGAAGCACCCCTGTTGCCACTGTTTGTTCTTTTAAAATATTTTATGTATTTTGATTTTTCTGGGAGAAAAGAAGAACACACACAGACATCTTAAGATGTCAGACATCTTGACTTCTTTGTAAGTCATTTTGTGTCTTTTTTTGGTCGTTTGTGTCTTTTTTGGTTATTTTGTGTCTTTTTTTGTCATTTTGTGTCTTTTTTTTTGGTCATTTTGTGTCTTTTTTGGTTATTTTGTGTTTTTTTTGTCTTTTTGTGCCTTTTTTTTGGTCATTTGTGTCTTTTTTGGTTATTTTGTGTCTTTTTTTGTCATTTTGTGTCTTTTTTTTGGTCATTTGTGTCTTTTTTGGTTATTTTGTATCTTTTTTTGTCATTTTGTGTCTTTTTTGTCATTGGTGTCTGTTGTGTCGTTTTCAGTTATTTTGTGTCTTTTTTTGGTCATTTTGTGTCTTTTTTTGGTTATTTTGTATCTTTTTTTTGTCATTTTGTGTCTTTTTTGTCATTGGTGTCTGTGTCGTTTTCAGTTATTTTGTGTCTTTTTTTGGTCATTTTGTGTCTTTTTTGTCATTTTGTGTCTTTTTTTTGGTCTGCTTTGTTTTTACTGCACTTTCAAAATAAAAAAGTGATTGTGCACAAAAATGAGAAATGTCATTGTCATACAAAAAAAACTGTTATTGTTGGTGAGTCTCATTATTTAAATCAATGTATTTGTATCTTCCAAATATACTTAAATGATGTTTAAATAAGCTAAAATAAAGATTTTGAATGCTTGCCCATTTTTGAATCCTTTTCATGTTTTTACATGTCTTTGTAAGTCATTTTGTGTCTTTTTTTTGGTCATTTGTGTCTTTTTTGGTTATTTTGTATCTGTTTTTTGTCATTTTGTGTATTTTTTGTCATTGGTGTCTGTTGTGTCGTTTTCAGTTATTTTGTGTCTTTTTTTGGTCATTTTGTGTCTTTTTTTGTCATTTTGTGTCTTTTTTTGTCATTTTGTGTCTTTTTTTTGTAATTTTGTGTCTTTTTTTTGGTCTGCTTTGTTTTTACTGCACTTTCAAAATAAAAAAATGATCGTGTACAAAAATGAGAAATGTCATTGTCATACAAAAAAAACTGTTATTGTTGGTGAGTCTCATTATTTAAATCAATGTATTTGTATCTTCTAAATATACTTAAATGATGTTTAAATAAGCTAAAATAAAGATTTTGAATGCTTAAATATCATCTTTGCCATTTTTTCATGTGCTAATGTGCCCCTCTGATTAAACACTGGCCCCTCCTTGGCCCCCGACAGTAAAATTGGTCTAGAACCACCACTGCTTGCCAATATGATAATGGTGTTCAATAATAGTCTCTATGTGATTATATCAGAAATTTGGTCATTTTGTTTCTTTTTTGGTCATTTTGTGTCTTTTATTGATCATTTTCTTGCCAATTGGTGTCTTTTTTGGTCATTTTGTGTCTTTTTTTGGTCATTTTGTGTCTTTTTTGGTAATTTTGTTTCCTTTTTTGGTAATTTTGTGTCTTTTTTAGTCATTTTGTGTCTTTTTTTTGGTAATTTTGTTTCCTTTTTTTGGTAATTTTGTCTTTTTTGGTAATTTTGTGTCTTTTTTAGTCATTTTGTGTCTTTTTTTTTTGATCATTTTGTGGTCAATTTGTGTCTTTTTTGGTCATTTTGTTTCCTTTTTTGGGTCATTTTGTTTCTTTTTTGGCATGTTAAATTGGGGGTCGCGACTCAAAAAGGTTGAGAACTACTGACCTAACTAATATGGCCGCAGTAACACACCCAGTAACACACACTGGCTGTGGATGGGGATATTAATGCATCATCATCATTCAGAAACCGACATACTTACCAAATATTATTACTAATGATCTTAGGAGCAGCTACCCCAGCACTGAGAGTTACGGACAGTACTTAAGTACATTTTGAGAAAATCAATTTTAATAGTATGATCAATACATAAGTCAGTTTGTAGTCCTTAAAAAGTCAGGCAGTACACAAAGACTGACCTTCGCTCTACAAAAGCAGCATGGAGCTGCCAGGACTAATCCTGCCTTTGAGCAGACCTGATGATGCACGTTCTCTGCAATAATTCAATAGAGCTGTGTATTGTGTGCTATAGCTAGTAAACAAAGTGCATTGTAAAATCAATAGCAGGCAAAGAGAGGCAGTACATTTCTGATGAAATCAATGATTGGTTTGGCTCAGCATGCAGGACATTTACTCCAGGATATTTTGAGTCTGTCTACTTGGCGTCTGCTTCAGTCATTTTTAGTGTCTTTGTCTATTTAAGTCAAAACAGATGGACAAAGGACACTTCAGATACAATTCTGCTGAAAGTCTAATAAAAAATGCTCCTTTAAATCTTTCAAACTGTCACAATGGCAGCCTCCGTTGTGTGGATTTCTGCCTCTCTCTCTCTCTCTTCACACACATTTTCACTTCCCCACACCACTCTGGTATTATTCTTTATCTTTCCACCAGATACTTTCAGACTTTCCTTTTATTCCAGATCATTACATCTGCACCTCGTCCCCCTCACCTGAGCTTCCCTGCCCTCTACCTCATTTTTGCATGCTTCCTGCAGCACATTTACTGCTGTGTTCCAGTCAAACCGGACCTAAAAAATGTCCAACCTCCAACGACATAAAGTATAACTCAATCCCTCTCAAGTCCACCAGTCAGCGTTATTAATTATAACACATTTTGTCATTTTGTGTCTTTTTTGGTCATTTTGTTTGTTTTTTTGTTTTGGTCATTTTGTGTCTTTTTTTGGTAATTTTGTTTCTTTTTTGGTCATTTTGTGTCTTTTATTGATCATTTTCTGGTCAATTTGTGTCTTTTTTGGTAATTTTGTGTCTTTTTTTTGTAATTTTGTGTCTTTTTTTGGTAATTTTGTGTCTTTTTTGGTAATTTTGTGTCTTTTTTTGGTAATTTTGTTTATTTTTTGGTCATTTTGTGTCTTTTTTTTAATCATTTTGTGGTCAATTTGTGTCTTTTTTGGGTCATTTTGTTTCTTTTTTGGCATGTTAAATTGGGGGTCGCGACTCAAAAAGGTTGAGAACTACTGGTGTAGAGAGCTAGCCTGGCTAACACCAGACTATTCTCAAATGAGATTAGTCTCATTCTTTCTCTCTTGTGTCTTTTTTTGGTCATTTTGTGTCTTTTTTGGATCATTTTGTGGTCAATTTGTGTCTTTTTTGGTAATTTTGTTTCCTTTTTTGGGTCATTTTGTTTCTTTTTTGGCTTGTTAAATTGGGGTTCGCGACTCAAAAAGGTTGAGAACTACTGACCTAACTAATATGGCTTTCACAGCAGTACATTGCTTTGCTTCTGTGCCAATGTGCTTCTCCAAACAAGGAACATACCGAACGAGCCCAGTAATACACACTGGCTGTGGATGAGGATATTAATGTAGCATCATCATTCAGAAACCGACATACTTCCACCAAAATGTGAATTTTTAAAATATATTTTTTTATTTGATTACACCAGGAACACTACTGCAAAGCTTTCTGGAGCATAAACTCACGTTTATTGAGTTGATTTGCAGTTCATAAGTAGTTGCATTTGACAGAAAAACTACATTTACACCATATTAAACCTAAAAACACAGCAGACATGTCGAAAGCTGCTCCTGGAAAGTGTTTAGTGAACTGCTGAGAGCAGGTTTTCACCCTCCATCACTGCCACTCATTCTGCTTTACTTCACCAGTTTTGCTGCGTAAGTTCCAGACAGAGTGACCTTTGTTTTGGTGTTTTCTCCCTTATAGAATCAATGTCTGCAGGTTATTTATGACTGCAACTCCCTTTTTTATTTTATACAGCGGGTACACTGTAATAAATTATTCTGTAGTCATTTCATTTTACTTCATATATTTGATAAAATGTATTAAATATGAATGCATCCTTGATTTTGAGGCAGTTTATTCCTGAGTAACCACCCTGATTGTCTACTAGTTGTGAGTTTTTCTTGTGTGATTTTGTAGCATGCTGGGAATGTTTTTTATTTATCTCTGCTTAAGTGAACATATTATTAGACTTTTATTTAGCAGTGGGTGACCTATTTGTGTTTTTGTTTTGTTCTGTGTATTTGTTGTTCGCTTACATTTTTATTTATTTAATTATTTATTTATTTATTTTATTTTTCGTAATTCTTCTTACTATTAGTTATTCCTTATCTGATTTCATTTTATTTTATGTATTATTTTTATTGTTATTATTATTTTTTTACTTGTTACACTTGACACAGTTTTGACTCTCATAATGTCATCTCTTGATTTTGTTATGTCACTGAAAAATCAATAAACAAATGTTCAAAAAAAAAAAAAGATTTTGAGGCAGTTGTTTAAGTAACTTTAATATAAAAATGTTTGAGATGGAATCTACTTATTTTGACCACATTAAATATAATCTTTATGTGTATGTAATTCTAAATCAAGAGAGTTTTGAATGAATCCAACACAATAGAATTTGTCGTTTTTAATTGACAGGCACTTCCTGTTAAGTTGTTATCAACTCAACTTGTAACGTAGTTAGATTTAATTAATAATATTGCGTGCAATCTGTTGCCTAAATTTGATTGAGTAGCTATTGTTTATCTTTTTTACAGTTTAGAATAGCAGCAGGGCATTACAAAAAAAGTCCTCTTTCCATACACTGCAAAAAAGACAACTTGTATTTTTTGGCCTAAAACAGTGATTTAAGTTGGTAAAACTTGGAAATAGAAATTATTGACATTTAGGGCAATAATGTAAGTTAGCACAACAAAGGAAGCCAGTTGTCTGCTCAAAAACAAGTTGGTGAGTTGTTGTTACTTATATCTTTAAGTTGGGGTTCACAACAAGGGACAATAGTTCTGATAACTCTTATTTCTTTGTTGGGAAATGCGGGAAAGTGGTGAAATTCGGTCATTAGCGAAAGCTAGCGGCTAACTGATGCTAGCGGCTAACTGATGCTTGTTACAGCTACAAGAGTAGCCATTAGCGTATCAATGCTAACTCAAAATTGTGGTCGCAACATTAGCTGACATTTCATAGCGGCGTTACAATCGTGCCAATTCAGCACATTGCAGAAGTTAGCAGAAGTAAGGATTAAAAGTTATTACAATGTTAAATTATAAGTTAGTACAACTTACAGTTGAGTTGACAAAAACCTGAATTCAGAGTTGAGCAAAACTCAAAAACAAAACTTAAAATATTTAGTTTAATTGTCCAACTTAAAATTTTATCGAAGTTTGTTGCCTTGAAATTTTGAGTTCACACAACTTTTCTTTTTTTGCAGTGTACCAGTGAGGATGAAGTGAACCTTTTCACCAGTTCAAACTCGTCTTTCATGGCTCACATGTTGCATCTGTGTAACGGATGCAGGGCTGACCTTTTCACATAGAGATAAAGTGCGATGCCAGAAATGCCCCCCAGAGCTTTAGTGAGCCAAACCAACCATGTGCCAAGCGCTTTGCAGCTTTAAAAAGCTTAAATCCTGGTCTTGGGACAGATATACTTTAGACTTTATCTCAAACTAAAGACCTTCAAGTTTTAATGTGCACCATTTTGTAGCCGAGCACTTCCCACTGATTCTGAAAGAGTTCAATCAATTTTGTCTGTTTTGTGGGGGCCTCTACGTTCTGTTTAATTTTTCATTTTGAGGTTGAAAAATTCAGGTTGTGTTTTCTTTGAGACACTGCCTCTGCATTACCCGAAGAAATTATTCCGTATAGGAGTTCAATACATCTCAGGTTACAGCAAACCTGCAAATTGATTTCTCTGGGTGGGTTTGCAGCCTGGAGCCCTTTTTTTTTTTCAAATTCTCTTTGCTCTGAGAGGAAAAACAAATAATGTCACGCACACCATTCTAGTTATTTGTTATCACATGAAATGTATTGTGATATTGCTCTATTTGGTGATGGAAATAAGCAATAGCCTGAGGGGGGAGCAGGTTATCAAGTCATATTATTCCATCTGGTCATGCAGAAGACTGAGTGTAGGAAAAGGTTTATAAAAAGGTTGTATTTGCACCCTTAGTTAAACAAGTAACATCATCAGTTATGATAGCAAAAGACCATATGTGACCTTAATGGACAGAAATACAGATGCAGGGAATAATAAATAATGCAAGATCCCTATCACTGTGCATTCAGGAGGATCCATGATTGCATCTCTATGTTCCCAGCTGCAAACATCCCCACATTGTTTACAGACCTGTGAAATCTCTAACATGCTATAACTGAGGCATTTTGTGGTCAATTTGTGTCTTTTTTGGTCATTTTGTTTCCTTTTTTGGTCATTTTGTGTCTTTTTTAGTCATTTTGTGTCTTTTTTTTGGTAATTTTGTTTATTTTTTGGTCATTTTGTTTCCTTTTTTGGTAATTTTGTGTCTTTTTTTTGGTAATTTTGTTTATTTTTTGGTCATTTTGTTTCCTGTTTTTGGTCATTTTGTGTCTTTTTTTGGTCATTTTGTTTCCTTTTTTAGTCATTTTGTGTCTTTTTTTGGTAATTTTGTTTATTTTTTGGTCATTTTGTTTCCTGTTTTTGGTCATTTTGTGTCTTTTTTTGGTAATTTTGTGTCTTTTTTTGGTCATTTTGTTTCCTTTTTTGGTCATTTTGTGTCTTTTTTTTGGTAATTTTGTTTATTTTTTGGTCATTTTGTTTCCTGTTTTTGGTCATTTTGTGTCTTTTTTTGGTCATTTTGTTTCCTTTTTTGGTCATTTTGTGTCTTTTTTTTGGTAATTTTGTTTATTTTTTGGTCATTTTGTTTCCTTTTTTGGTCATTTTGTGTCTTTTTTTTGGTAATTTTGTTTATTTTTTGGTCATTTTGTTTCCTGTTTTTGGTCATTTTGTGTCTTTTTTTGGTCATTTTGTTTCCTGTTTTTGGGTCATTTTGTTTCTTTTTTTGATAATTTTGTGGTCAATTTGTGTCTTTTTTGGTCATTTTGTTTCCTGTTTTTGGTCATTTTGTGTCTTTTTTTGGTCATTTTGTTTCCTTTTTTGGGTCATTTTGTTTCTTTTTTGGCATGTTAAATTGGGGGTCGTTATCAGTTATGACAGCAAAAGACCATATGTGACCTTAATGGACAGAAATACAGATGCAGGGAATAATAAATAATGCAAGATCCCTATCACTGTGCATTCAGGAGGATCCATGATTGCATCTCTATGTTCCCAGCTGCAAACATCCCCACATTGTTTACAGACCTGTGAAATCTCTAACATGCTATAACTGAGGCATTTTGTGGTCAATTTGTGTCTTTTTTGGTCATTTTGTTTCCTTTTTTGGTCATTTTGTGTCTTTTTTAGTCATTTTGTGTCTTTTTTTTGGTAATTTTGTTTATTTTTTGGTCATTTTGTTTCCTTTTTTGGTAATTTTGTGTCTTTTTTTTGGTAATTTTGTTTATTTTTTGGTCATTTTGTTTCCTGTTTTTGGTCATTTTGTGTCTTTTTTTGGTCATTTTGTTTCCTTTTTTAGTCATTTTGTGTCTTTTTTTGGTAATTTTGTTTATTTTTTGGTCATTTTGTTTCCTGTTTTTGGTCATTTTGTGTCTTTTTTTGGTAATTTTGTGTCTTTTTTTGGTCATTTTGTTTCCTTTTTTGGTCATTTTGTGTCTTTTTTTTGGTAATTTTGTTTATTTTTTGGTCATTTTGTTTCCTGTTTTTGGTCATTTTGTGTCTTTTTTTGGTCATTTTGTTTCCTTTTTTAGTCATTTTGTGTCTTTTTTTTGGTAATTTTGTTTATTTTTTGGTCATTTTGTTTCCTTTTTTGGTCATTTTGTGTCTTTTTTTTGGTAATTTTGTTTATTTTTTGGTCATTTTGTTTCCTGTTTTTGGTCATTTTGTGTCTTTTTTTGGTCATTTTGTTTCCTGTTTTTGGGTCATTTTGTTTCTTTTTTTGATAATTTTGTGGTCAATTTGTGTCTTTTTTGGTCATTTTGTTTCCTGTTTTTGGTCATTTTGTGTCTTTTTTTGGTCATTTTGTTTCCTTTTTTGGGTCATTTTGTTTCTTTTTTGGCATGTTAAATTGGGGGTCGTTATCAGTTATGACAGCAAAAGACCATATGTGACCTTAATGAACAGAAATACAGATGCAGGGAATAATAAATAATGCAAGATCCCTATCACTGTGCATTCAGGAGGATCCATGATTGCATCTCTATGTTCCCAGCTGCAAACATCCCCACATTGTTTACAGACCTGTGAAATCTCTAACATGCTATAACTGAGGCTTCAGCTCATTACTCCTGTTACACTTGACTGGTAAGCTTTTCGACACTTGAATCAAATGGCAAAGGCATAATTGGATTCAAATGAGATTTTAACCTATTAGAATAATTTTCTGTACGCTGGAAGATGCTAAAATTTTAATGCTCCGTTCTTTTTATATAATGAGGAATTGTTAGGTCAAAGCAAAGACAATTCACGGCTCCTTAATTATCAAACGCAGAGATTAAAGGTTGTGACTGCTATTACTCTCTGCAAAATGTTTCTTTTAATGGTGCACGCATCTGTGACTTTTTAAAAAAGTTGTTTGAAGATCGACTACTCCCACCTGGGTTTGAAGATTAGAAGCCCACTTTATAGCATGGGGCATCATATTTCATCTAATGCGGTTCAATTATTTAAGGCAGACAAAACAAAACAGACTTCTTTGAGCTTGAATAACCCCAGCCTGTTTTACTTCTCTCCTTATTTCCTGAAACATCAAAATCCTACATTGAAAGCATCCTACTTCTTTCCCTGTTAAAACAAAAGAAGTTTAAAAGGTGTTATTCTAATGAGCTGTCTGTTTTTGGTAAGATAAAGATAAAGCTATTCTAAAAGTTCAGTACTGAACTTGAAATGTCTATGCAAGTTTTGTTTGGCAGTCAAGATCAACCTGTATTGTTCCTTTAGAACAGGGGTGGGCAATTAATTTTCAATTTTCAACAGGGTACAATACAGACCATTTTAAATTTAAAAACATTATAAAAGTAACTTTTTTTAACCAGTTTCTTGTCTGAATGTTGCCTGTAGGGAACATTGTACCATTGAACCAACAACCCATTGAAATGTATTTCTTGAACAGTCTAAGTGTATGAAACTATCAAAAATTAAGGTTTACTCTCCTATCAGTAGGAATATATATATTTTTTCCAAATGGAAAAGGGCCAGGAAATTACTATTTGAGTGATTTTTTTTGTGGCACAAAATGGCAAAGCTGGGTTTCAATATGGCCTCCTGAAGGTCATGTGACAAATTAAAACATTGTTAGTGGTTCCCTAGACTCTTCCCCCTTTTTTAAGTATTGCATCACTCAAAAGGTGCATTGTATACATTTCACAGGCCAAAAATGGGCAACACCGTACCATAGAGCAGTAGTTCTCAACCTTTTTGAGTCGCGACCCCCACATGCACAGTTCGGATCACCCAAAGAAGAAACAAAATGACCAAAAAAAGGAAACAAAATGACCAAAAAATACACAAAATGACCAGAAAAGACAGAAAATGACCAAAAAGGAAACAAAATGACCAAAAAAGACACAAATTGACCACAAAATGATCAAAAAAAGACACAAAATGATTAAAAAAACCCACAAAATGGCCTAAAAAGACACAAAATGACAAAAATCTAACATAAAATGACCAAAAAAAGACATTAAGTGACCAAAAACACATGAACACTTTAACACATTGGAGACAGAGCTGACTTCCAAAATGATTTGGCGACCCCCAGAAATCATCTCGCGACCCCAATTGGGGTCCCGACCCCAAGGTTGAGAACAGCTGCCATCGAGGGTTAAAATACTGTTTTGTTAAACTAAAATGTCTGTTGAAACAGATACTTTCTGACATGTTTTGCTCTCTGTTTAGGAATTTTCTGTGACGATGTTTCAGCGCTCACAGCAGGCTAACACTTGATAAATGGTCTTATAGGTAAGGACATTTTATGACAGTGAACTATACATTTCATATCTATATATCGAGAGCAATGGCAGGGAATGGAAAAATGCAAGTTTGTTCATGCAGTTACAGTGACACATTGGATGAGGTGTGTGCAGCGGGGGGTAAGTGGATAGCACAGACCATTACTCAGCAGGAAGTGGACAGTAAATAAAAGGGTGTGGTGGCTCCTGCTGAGCGTCTCCTGCTGAGTCTCGTCTTTCACATTTTCGAGTCCAGCCGGAGTGTTGTGATGCAAAGCTCAACACAGACATAAGAAAGAATGATGTGATGCTTATTTTTGAAACTCCTGCAGTGAGCGACGACAATGGTTGTGTTGTTTTAGAGCAGATAGAGAGAGAGAAAAAGGTGAAGGAAGAGCATACAAGCTCAACTCGCTGGTGTTGATCCTGGTGCATCTTCTTCAAACACCAAAGTCCCTTCACTGCTGCAGCAGCATATGCATCGTGCATCATGTATGCTCTCACAAACACACTCTTACACAAACACGTTCATGCTTCAGCCCCCATAGACTGGCTGGTTGCCTCCCCTCCAATACCAGACCCACATCTCACCGATTATTATTCACTCTTGACTTCTCAGCGGGCCCTTTGTTTCCAAGGCAACAAGACTTAGTGGATGTGTCGGATGGGTTTGCTGGAGTCTAGACAATCAGCATTTTTTTCCATAGCTTGACGGCAAAAAGTTGACCAGAAATAGAAACATTTCATTGTTTTCCAAGAGGCTGAGCAAAGCAGCACATTGCGTTTATTATCCTTGAGAAATTAGTGATTCCTATTGATTTTTTTCTTAGCTTAGAAAAAGCATGGATAGTTATGCATGGTCACGCTTGTTCACTCTAAAAGGTCACAGAAATTTGCCCGTGCATGCTCCTATGACAAGACTTAAGATTATATGTCAACATCATAAACATCCAAATAAGAAGCTGCAGAAAAGAGACTGTTTAAAAATTCAGCTTTTTTTTTTGCTCAGTATGCTGGACTGTGCTTGTGAGCTATGAATAGTCTCTCCTATACAGTTCACCCTGTCCTTGTGAGGAGCAAAACCTTATAGGAGCCTATCGTATTAACAGTTATACTGTGTGACTGTGCCTTCAGCTCAGTAATTTCTCTATATCAGGGAACCAGCAGAAAGACTGTCAGCCTCCCTTGTTTTGCCCAAATCAGAATCTGAAATATGGGAGGAAAAGTAAAATAGGCGTCTTGGCTATGTTGTCATGTTGTAATGTATCAGCTAAGGCAGTAGTTCTCAACCTTTTTGAGTCGCGACCCCCAATTTAACATGCATGTTGTCCGTGACCCCCGCTCACTGAACAGAATCTCACATGCACAGTTCAGATCACCCAAAAAAGAAACAAAATGACCAAAAAAAGACACAAAATGACCAAAAAATACACAAAATGACCAGAAAAGACAGAAAATGACCAAAAAAGGAAACAAAATGACCAAAAAAGACACAAATTGACCACAAAATTATCAAAAAAACCCAACAAAATGGCCTAAAAAGACACAAATTTACCCCAAAATGATAAAAAAAAAACAAAAAAAGGAAACAAAATGACCAAAAAGACACAAAATTACCAAAAAAGACACAACATGACCCAAAAAAGACACAAAATGACCAAAAAAAGACACAAAATTACCAAAAAAGACACAAATTGACCAGAAAATGATAAAAAAAAGACACAAAATGACCAAAAAAGACACAAAATGACCCAAAAAAGACACAAAATTACCAAAAAAGACACAAATTGACCAGAAAATGATCAAAAAAAGACACAAAATGACCAAAAAAGACACAAATTGACCAGAAAATTATTTAAAAAAGACACAAAATGACCAAAAAAAGATAGGTCAAAGAAGAAGAGCATTTTTTTTCCTAAGCTTTTCCCATGCAAATCTTCAAAATGTGCACAGAAATGTATTGATGGAATAACTACTAGTTTAAAAAAAAACCCCACAGATGTACTGCCAAACATTTGTCTACTTATTAATAAAAACTTATGTTGTTTACATCCAAGTTAAAACTGCTCTCTGCCTCTAAATTTTTAATGAAATGGGACAGCCAACCTCATCATCAGAGCTTTGTCCAAGCAGTTTCTCATGTTTTCCCACAGCCTCCAGCAAAATGCAGCTACTTTTCCCGTGTGATGGCTGTCTCTCCCCATAAATACAAGACTGTCTCTACACGAGGAATAATAGATGTTTATTCAGGCAAACCTGCATGGCCAGTCTTCCCTCGAGTCCATATTGAAAGGATCAGTCTTTAATAGTTGGAGTTAGAGCTCAGTGCACCAAGCAAGACTAGACCAGTTTTACTGTGGGGGCCAAGGAGGGGCCAGTGTTTAATCAGAGGGGCACATTAGCACATAAAAAAATGGCAAAGATGATATTTAAGCATTCAAAATCTTTATTTTAGCTCATTTAAACATAATTTAAGTATATTTGGAAGATACAAATACATTGATTTAAATAATGAGACTCACCAACAATAACAGTTTTTTTTTTGTATGACAATGACATTTCTCATTTTTGTGCACAATCACTTTTTTTATTTTGAAAGTGCAGTAAAAACAAAGCAGACGAAAAAAAGACACAAAATGACCAAAAAAAGGCACAAAATAACCAAAAAAGACACAAATGACAAAGAAAAAGACACAAAATGACCAAAAAAAGACACAAAATGACCAAAAAAAGACACAAAATGACAAAAAAAGACACAAAATGACCAAAAAAAGACACAAAATAACAGACACCAATGTCAAAAAAGACACAAAATAACAGACACCAATGTCAAAAAAGACACAAAATGACAAAAAAAATGATACAAAATAACCAAAAAAGACACAAATGACCAAAAAAAGACACAAAATAACTGAAAACGACACAACAGACACCAATGACAAAAAAGACACAAAATGACAAAAAAAAAGATACAAAATAACCAAAAAAGACACAAAATGACAAAGAAAAAGACACAAAATGACAAAAAAAGATACAAAATAACCAAAAAAGACACAAATGACCAAAAAAAAAGACACAAAATGACTTACAAAGACACGTAAAGACATGAAAAGGATTCAAAAATGGGCAAAATAGCCCAATAAGACTCCATAGAGTAAAACTATTATACAATGTAACATTCTGGGTTCCTTTTGTGTACAATGAGATATTGTTTGAACAAAAAAAAAGGTTAGAATTGTTCCATTGTTCATCGTTATAAATTGATCATTCTATTATTAATTTGACACAGGGGCCACAGCAGGGGCCAAAGGCTTCTTCACAGGGGCAGTGGCCCCTGGAGGCCCCTGTGTAGAACCGCCACTGAAGACAACAACTTAAAACTTTTATAAGACTTTTATAAGACTGTCCGGACAATGATGTTTGTTTCAGGTGACAGGTTTGGTTCCCACATCCTATCTACTGATCACTGGGCTGAAGTGTAACATGACCAGCGACACCTCTGTCAGCTGAAGAAGAGTGGCGTTGCAACTTTACCTTGAAGGACCACAAACCACCTGCTCACCTCGCAACACAGGTCAGCTCTCAGCTGTCTGGGAGGTGTTTGTGATTACTCACTATACGCTGCCTGCCAGAGTTCCTCCTGGACACAACAAGGTATGTCCCTACCTGCAAGCACTCCCACTGGTTAAACCCATAAGAACCCACGGTGACATTTTAAATGTTCTAGTAATGTTTGTATGTTTTCTCAAGTACATAAGTGTGTTTTTTAGTGTTCTACAGCTACAGTAGCTTGTTGAGAAGCCGTCCAATAAGGCAGTGTTATTTATACTTATTTATTCTCGATTTATTATTATTTTGTTCCCTTAACCCATAAGAACCCAGAGCCAGTAATCCTTAAAAAGGAAAATTATGGGGGATATACCATAGACCAAGTGGACCTTATGATATATCTTATATTTAAATGATTAAACTAGACACCTTTTCTGCTTACAGAAACACAAATTTGCCTTTTTCCTTGCATCTCCACCACATATATCAAAATTGTGACTTTAATAGTGCTGTTAGACAACAAATTCCATTTCAGATTTGTTTTTAAGTAACAAAATAATAATAAATCGTGAATAAATAAATATAAATAACACTGCCTCATTGGACGGCTTCTCAACAAGCTACTGTAGCTGTAGAACACTAAAAAACACACTCATGTACTTGAGAAAACATACATGAACATTACTAGAACATTTAAAATGTTTGTGACACCCATGTCACCGTGGGTTCTTATGGGTTAAAAACAAATCTGAAATGGAATTTGTCGTCTAACAGCACTGGGAGATGCAAAGAAAAAGGCACATTTGTGTTTCTGTAAGCAGAAAAGGTGTCTAGTTTATTCATTTAAAAATAAGATATATCATAAGGTCCACTTGGTCTATGGTATATCCCCCATAATTTTCCTTTTTAAGGATTACTGGCTCTGGGTTCTTATGGGTTAAAATAGCTGTTGCACTTTACTTTATGAACTGCCTCCTCAGTAGAATTTAGCTGCACCCCAAATACAACATGCGCCATTAAAAAGGCGTTTTAAAAACTGCAGCTGTAAACCTTTCCCCTCAGATGCATCATTTCAGTAAATTACCTAATAATAACAGTAAGCATACAAAACAATAGATCCTTTTTAACTGCAGATATTTTGACTTGTCAAAGTAGGAGAAGCACAGGTGTAATAAGAGACATTAAACAGAACTGCACGCCATTTTGCTGGTTCCAACGTGCTGGTATTGTGCGAAAACGTCTGTCAGTGGCTGCAGGAGGTGCACATCAAGGTTATTATAGTTAACGAAAACTAACGAAATAACGAAAACTAGAATGAAAAAAACATTTTCGTTAACTGAAATAAAAATAAAAATAAAAACGGGAGTTTTTTAAAAAACGATAACTAACTGAAACTGTATTTTGTGGTTACAAAACTAACTAAAATTATAGTGAAAATGTTCTTCGTTTTCGTCTTTGACAACTTTTTTCATACATAAACCTTTTTGGTTGATATGAAATCTATTTCATCTATCTGGTTTTATGACTTAGTAAATTTATTGGGGCTGAGATGGATCAGACAAAGGAAATAAAGGAAACATTTATTGTGACCTTATTGAATCTGGCACCCAAAAAATACCCCATTACAAAACACTAAAACTAACACTAAAACTAATAAAAACTAAACTAAAACTAAGCATTTTCCAAAAAATAAAACTAATCAAAACTAGCAAACTCACTCTAAAAAATAATTAAAACTAACTGAATTTGAAAACAAAAATTGACAACGAAATTAACAACCTGGTCTCACAGAAATCCGTGAAATAGCCACGGATTCGCTTAACTCAAATTTCCGTGAAACTGACACGGATTTCGCTAAAATGCAAGTTAATGACAGTCATATCCCGTGGCTATTGGTTTGTTCCAAGTCACGTGACTTTCAAGGTCCCGGCGGTCAGAACAAAAAACATGGCGGACAGTTCTCTCATTTTTAGTGAAAAATCAATATTTTGACTTAGTTTCTGCATAAAAATGGATTTTGATCACATTTCTAGCGAGAAATATATGTTTTATTTTCTAAATCTTCACTCAGTGAATGTACATAATCACTTTGTATGTTGGAATAGCCACGGGAAATATGACTGTTATTAACTTGCATTGTAGCGAAATCCGTGTCAGTTTCACGGAAATTTGAGCGATTCCGTGGCTATTCCACGGATTTTGAGTTAAGTGTAATTAAGTTAAATGTTATGTTGTGATGTTGTATTTTTTCTTAATCGTATCGTAAGTGTTTGTATATGTATTTTGTATATTGTACGTATTTTTAGTTTTTTTGTTTGTTTGTTTGTTTGTTTTTTGTTTCGTAATTCTCTGCTTTTTTACATCATGGCCAGGGGACTACAGATGAAAACTAGCCTTCTGGCTAACTCTGGCTTTTTTAACCATGTATAATCATGTGTTTTATTAAAATTGCACTGTCCCCTTTTAAATAAACTAATAATAATAATAAAATAAGCAAAATCCGTGGCTATTTCACGGATTTCTGTGAGATCAGGTTGGAGCTGCACGGCATTTTGCTGGTTCCAATGTGCTGGTATTGTGCGAAAACGGCTGTCAGTGGCTGCAGGAGGCAATGCAGGAGGTGCACATACATGACAAAAGAAAAAGAGGTAATCATGGTGGGTTTCCTCCGGCAGCATCAGATCACCTTCCTCAGCAGAGAGGAGGAAAGACCAACAGCGGGGGATCAGACATGAGGGCAGCATGGCGGGGCATCAGAGACCTACTAGCACTCTCACAGTAATCACATCGCTGCAGGAGATCAGCAGAGCAATGAAAATGCTTCCAGTGTTGCTGTCACCTCAGCGTGGCTAAGAGCCAGAGGCCTGTGGTGGAGTCCACAGGGTTTAATGCCATCCTCACTGGTTTCCTGAGTGAGGTCCTGGCCTTTTTTATCCTAAATGTCTGCATGCCAATTTTCACTTTCAGATCCTGAAAGACAAACTATGCATGAATAAAAATCAATTTTACTGTGGGGGGCCAAGGAGGGGCCAGTGTTTAATCAGAGGGGCACATTAGCACATAAAAAAATGGCAAAGATGATATTTAAGCATTCAAAATCTTTATTTTAGCTTATTTAAACATCTCATTTAAGTATATTTGGAAGATACAAATACATTGATTTAAATAATGAGACTCACCAACAATAACAGTTTTTTTTGTATGACAATGACATTTCTCATTTTTGTGCACAATCACTTTTTTATTTTGAAAGTGCAGTAAAAACAAAGCAGACCAAAAAAACACAAACACAAAATGACAAAAAAAAGACACAAAATGGCCAAAAAAAGACACAAAATAACTGAAAATGACACAACAGACATCAATGACAAAAAAGACACAAAATGACAAAAAAAGACAAAATGGCAAAAAAAGACCAAAAGACCAAAAAAAAGACACAAAATAACTGAAAACGACACAACAGACACCAATGACAAAAAAAACACAAAATGACAAAAAAAAGATACATAATAACCAAAAAAGACACAAATGACCAAAAAAAGACACAAAGTGACCAAAAAAAGACACAAAATAACTGAAAACGACACAACAGACACCAATGACAAAAAAGACACAAAATGACAAAAAAAGATACAAAATAACCAAAAAAAAGACACAAAATGGCAAAAAAAAGACCAAAAGACCAAAAAAAAGACACAAAATAACTGAAAACGACACAACAGACACCAATGACAAAAAAGTTTAATGCAGATTAAAAAACAGCAAAGATGATATTTAAGCATTCACAACCTTTATTTTAGCTTATTGAGAAATCTCATTTAAGTATATTTGGAAGATACAAATATATTAACAATTATTTTTGTATGACAATGACATTTCTCAGTTTTGTGCTTTTATTTTGAAAGTGCAGGACAGTGAGAATTATCTTTTATATGTGTATATATACACACACAAGCTTTTATTGCACATTTAAACTATTATACAATGTAACATTCTGGGTTCCTTTTGTGTACAATGAGATATTGTTTAAACAGAAAATAGGTAAGAATTGTTCCGTTGTTCATCGTTATAAATTGATCATTTTATTATGAATTTGACACAGGGGCCACAAAAGGGGCCAAGGGCTTCTTCACAGGGGCCCTGTGTAGAACCACCACTGATAAAAAGTTTAAGCAACAACAACAAAAATCACTATTTGTATCTAATAATTGCAGAGGAAATCACACTCACTTTTCCCATGTCAGGCAGCAAAAAGACAGAATTGATAAAACAATTTAATCTCTTTCAGAGGAAATCAAGTCTCGTACCAAGAATGAGAATGGCAGCGATAGAGAGAGTTAGATCAATTATTAATATCAGGTTAATGTGATAAGACATCACCTCTCAAACTATTGTCCCCTCTGAAATATCCCTCATCATGTCTCAATTTTAGGACTTTGAATTGCCAAACATTTGATCTGGTTCTCTGTCTGAACAGCAGCCATCCCTGTCTGGTTTTCTAACTATTTATCTCCCATCTTACATCTTCAAATGAGATATAAACCATTCAGAAAATTACATTTTAACCCTCTATGGTACAGTATTGCCCTCAGGCAACATACCCATTTTTGGCCTGTTAAATTTCTACAATACATGTTTTTGAGTGATGCAATACTTTAAAAAAGATGGAAGACCATAGGGAACCAATAAGAAAGCTTTAATTTGTCACATGACCTCCAGGAGGCCATATTGACGTTTCCAAAGGAAACCGCTTTGCCATTTTGCACCACAAAAAAATTCTTATAGGTGAGTAAACCTTCATTTTTGATAGTTTCATACACTTAGACTGTTGAAGACATTCATTTCAATGGGTTGTTGGTACAGGCAACATTCAGACAAGAAATCAGTTAAAAAAGTTCCTTTTATCATGTTTTTAAATTTAAAATGTTTACACGTTTATTAAATAAATGAAATTATTTTTAAAAACTTTCTTTTTCACTTGTGCACCGTTATGGCTCAATGTTGCCTACGGACAACAAACCCCAAAAACTTAACTTTTAAACTTTTAAAATTCCTCAGATTATGTTTATTTAGTATCTATTTTAAGACAAAAAACACTACAAACATTTTTTTCCTAACAGGCAGCATGATGTGTACCACAGAGGGTTAATTATATTCTATAATTATGTCATTAACTTATCTTATTTTACAACTTCATGCTACTGTTTTATTGATTTAAAAAAAAAAAACAATCTTGAACTATCCAGCTTGAACTCCATATATTTTAGGTGTATTTAATTAGTGTTTATGTATAGTTTGTTACTCTATGTATATTTTTAGATATTGAATCTTGAGAAACACTCATGCACTTTTGCAAAAAAGATTATCTGCATAACAACAAAACTTCACTTCCTTGAATACAAAACAATAACTCTTTTGAGATCTTATATTTTAAAAGTGGTATAAATTTAATCAAGGTGAAATAATTATGGTAATAGTACGCAGCATATGGACGTATTATCTTAGAATTCATGAGATTAAATATATAAATTATGTATATTGGTTGTAAGAGGTCAAACTCTTTGCTTGCATATTAATTCAGGGCAAAAAGGAAGTGGAAGAATTTGCAGACTGACTCAGACTGACTCAGACCTGCCAGAGAAAACAACGAGATGAAGATGGAAAGGCTAACCTTAAGAGACATCACAAGCATTCATTATCATGCTGTCTTTCTTTGGCATTCTCTCCCATACGTGATATTTAACAAAGGGTCTTTTCTTTACCCCACTTTTAATTAGCACAGAAGAAAATGACCTTTTTCAATTGTCACAGCCCGTGTCACCTTCAGAGAAGAAATTACATCTGTTTTTTCGGCAATATGTATACAATGTGTTGCAGCATTTTGACTAATATTTATCAACCAATCCATCACTATTATAGCCAGCTTCTTCACTTTTTTTTGCATACACTGTGTCCACTTCAAGCAGTGCAGTGAGCACTTTGTCATGTGTTTTAGGTTATTAAAAAAAACCTTTATCAGGCAAAGAACTATATTTGGTAACTTCAGGTAATATTTCGAGAAAAAAGTTGCAAATTTAAGAGATTTAAAGTGGCGAATCTGTGCGAAAAAAGTTGCAGATTTACGAGAAAAAAGTGGGGAAAAAGCAACTTTTTTCGCCCCGATTCTCCACTTTAACCCTTAATAGGACACTCATTGAAATACTTGCAAATTCCAAATTTCAACCCTAGAGAATATTGGAGGATATTACATACTGCCAGAATGTGTAACAAAAAAAAGTTTATGAGATTAAAGTGGCAAATCTACGAGAAAAAAATGTGCAGATTTATGAGATTTAAAGTGGTGAATCTGGGAGAAAAAAAGTTGCTTTAGGTTATGGATCCACTCACCTGTATGTTAGCTCCTCCTTCTCTGGGTGTTAAAGGAGCAGACCATCAGTCCACACCTGAGGCTCATTACCTTAATTGCTCCTGTGTGGATACAGGGAAGCTCAGGAACAAGCTGAAAACCAACATGATTCTGGAAATGGCTTATTAAAATAATGCTTAAGGGGTGTTTTGGAGAACCCCAATGAATATCCTACCAGTTGTTTGAGAAGACGAGAGACCAAAAAACTGTGCTGCTTAAAAAAAAAAAAAGACATTCTGATGTCTCTCAGGCCCCGTTTACACGAAAGGAAAACGCAGATATTTCCTCTCATTTACACGATAACCCTGTTTTTATAACGGAAAACGATTAATTCTAAAAACTCCGGTTATGTGTTGTTGACAACTGGGAGAAACGGGGTTTTAGGTTCTCACGTTTATTCTATCTAGTTGTTTTGAAAGGAACAGGAAGCGGCTCGTGTTATTCGTTGTTGTTGATTCTGAGGACTCTGATCGGCTTTATCCTTCTCCCTACACTGTAAAAAAGAATCTCTTTAATTTACGGTAAAATACCGGCAGCTGTGGTTGCCAGAACTTTGCCGTAAAAAATACAGTGAGTGGGTTTTCTACTGTAAATTTAAATGTAAATATCAGCAAAACCTGTAATTTAGAATGAATAATCCTGTTATTTTTAGGGTCATTGTGACATCATGGTATTTCTCCATTAATTTTACATGGTAATGTTATATTTTTACAGCAAAACTGTGTTTTCTACAGTTTATGGCAGTAAAAGTTAAAGTTTTGTGCTATTCTTTGATTTACAGTAATTAAAAGTGTCGACTACAGTGATACACAATTTACACCCTATTTGTGATGTAATTTGACAGTGTTTTACTGTCATTTCTACAAACATTTTTTACAGTGTACACTGCCGCCCATATAATAGGTTTGGCGTACTTATAATGGTGGTCGACGGCGTATTCATGTGGGTTGATGGAAATGACAACTTTTTTGAAAACGGAGGGGATTTCTCTACGCTGCTATGTATAAACGTGGCCTGACTGTGACACAAGTAGAGAACACACCTCAGTAATCCTAGTGAACCAAAATGACCTGCAGGACCTGCTGAAGTGCCTCATGTATCCTGCACACAGCCAGAAAACACTGCTCCGCAGCAAAACAAAGCTCCAATATGGCAGTCTACAGAAGATGGAGGAGGCTTCGCAGAACTCCAACTATATTCCCAGAATAACAGGAGGAGATGTGGTGAACCTGAAGCTGTTTGCAGTCAGAAGAGCTGCAGATTCTGCTGTTTGAAGAGGCCCAGGAAGTCGACCAAGACCCACCACCTGACAAGGTAAGTTATTCTAAAGTACTGGATGCAGATATTATAGTAGCCACACACTGTCAGGGCCCTCGTCTCTTCTTTGAATGAGTCACATCATGTCAGTGAGTTTGCACTGCAGCAAATGCCTTCAAGAGTTTCTCTGTGGGTGGTCAGATACGGAGGCAGTCGAGTAAGATTTGAGTTGTGATAAGAATTCCTTATCCTGTAGCCTGGATGCAATCTATCCACAAAGTACACAAGCAAGCAGTGGAAAGTGCAAAAATAAATACAGCCGTTTTGAAAAGTTTGGAAGCCACTTCGAAGTGATTTTTGAGAACAAAACTCAACAGAACAGAACAGAATATCACACGCACAGTTCAGATCACCCAAAAAAAGAAACAAAATGACCAAAAAAAAGGAAACAAAATGACATAATTGACACAAATTGACCACAAAATGATTAAAAAAAAGACACAAGGACCCAAACAAAGGAAACAAAATGACCAAAAAGACACAAAATTACCAAAAAAAGAGACAAAAAAGACACAAAATTACCCAAAAAAGAAACAAAATCACCCAAAAAAGACACAAAATGACTAAAATAAGACACAAAATGACCAAAGAAAGGAAACAAAATGACATAATTGACACAAATTGACCACAAAATGATTAAAAAAAAAGACACAAAAGGACCAAAAAAAGGAAACAAAATGACCAAAAAGACACAAAATTACCAAAAAAAGAAACAAAAAAGACACAAAATGACCAAAAAAAGAAACAAAAAAGACACAAAATTACCCAAAAAAGAAACAAAATCACCAAAAAAAGACAAAAAATGACTAAAATAAGACACAAAATGACCAAAGAAAGGAAACAAAATGACATAATTGACACAAATTGACCACAAAATGATAAAAAAAAAGACACAAAAGGACCAAAAAAAAGGAAACAAAATGACCAAAAAGACACAAAATTACCAAAAAAAGAAACAAAAAAGACACAAAATTACCCAAAAAAGAAACAAAATCACCAAAAAAAGACACACAATGACTAAAATAAGATACAAAATGACCAAAGAAATGAAACAAAATGACATAATTGACACAAATTGACCACAAAATGACCAAAAAGACACAAAATTACCAAAAAAAAGAAACAAAGACACAAAATTACCCAAAAAAGAAACAAAATCACCAAAAAAAGACACAAAATGACTAAAATAAGATACAAAATGACCAAAGAAAGGAAACAAAATGACATAATTGACACAAATTGACCACAAAATGACCAAAAAGACACAAAATTACCAAAAAAAGAAACAAAAAAGACACAAAATTACCCAAAAAAGAAACAAAATCACCAAAAAAAGACACACAATGACTAAAATAAGATACAAAATGACCAAAGAAATGAAACAAAATGACATAATTGACACAAATTGACCACAAAATGACCAAAAAGACACAAAATTACCAAAAAAAAGAAACAAAGACACAAAATTACCAAAAAAAGAAACAAAAGACACAAAATTACCCAAAAAAGAAACAAAATCACCAAAAAAAGACACAAAATGACTAAAATAAGATACAAAATGACCAAAGAAAGGAAACAAAATGACATAATTGACACAAATTGACCACAAAATGATTAGTGAAAAGTGCAAAATAAATGCAGCCATTTCGAAAAGTTTGGAAGCCATTTCGAAGTGATTTTTGAGAACAAAACTATGTTGAATGTGTTGAAGTATGGCTGCAGCCTTTAGCTGCTGTTTACTTTCTTTCTTATATTTTTTAAATCTGATGTACTACTGAGAACCTCAGCACAGAGGGGAGATTTTTGAGTTGAAGATCAGTAAAATTGCATCAGCTAAGATCCTCACAGCTAAACATGACCACAGAAGAAAGATCTACAGGAGAATGCTTTCTTTTCTGTTTCTTGCGATAAATATTTTCTTGCAGAAACAGAAATTGGCTGTAAAAAGTAAATCCCCTCAACTACCTGACCAGGGACATCAAACCAGCTTTTCTTTGGATTCTTGCTGTGTTTATGTCTGTCTACTAAAATAATTATGAATTTGGAACATTTCCAACACAATCGAAACGCCAAAATGTTTTTGGACACACTGCAAAAAAGGTGTTTAGTCTAAAAACAAGATAAAAACACTAAATCTGAGGGAAATGATCTTGCTGCATGGACAGATAAATCTAGAAATAAGCATGTTGAACACTTAAAATAAGAAATTAACTCTTAAAACAAGATAAATGATCTAACACTTCTAAATCTAAAGTTTTCTTTCTCTCTTGGTAAGAAACAAATAATTTGCAGTGCTTGGGCTAGTTAATTGCTGCTTGCAGCTTTAATTGATCTGATTTTAAGAGTTAACCTCTTATTTTAAGCATTCAACATGCTTATTTCTAGATTTAACAATCTTAATTTAAGAAATCTTGTCAAGTGAAATTATCTGTCCATGCAGCAAGATCATTTCCCTCAGATTTAGTGTTTTTATCTTGTTTTTAGACTTAACACCTTTTTTGCAGTGTGTCCAAAAACATTTTGCCGTTTCTGTCCATGAACACTGTAAAAAAATAACCTGTTGTATTTACGGTAAAAAACCAGCAGCTGTGGTTGCCAGAACTTTACCGTAATAAATACGGTGCAACTTTTTCTAATATTACGGTAAAATTATATTAGCACTGTTGATTTCACGTTTAAGATTGTCATTTTATTCCATATTTTACCTTAAAAAAAAAAAAAAATGTCCATCCAAAGAAACGCTGTTCTGCCATATAATTGACAAAAAAAAAACTTTATAAATGACGCATGAATTTAAGATTTTACCTTTAAATATTACAGTATATTTCTGTTAGACATATGGTGTTTAGTACATTTAACATATAACATATGAAAAAATGATGGCTTGTATTTATATTACAATACATTTTTGCTACAAACACGGTGCCAGAGTATTTTAAAGTGGAATAATTTATTTAAAATTTAAAAAAATTACTGTTTTGGCTGATTTATACGTTTACTGTGTTTCATTGTTACTGAAACTGAATTAACCCATTTATCATTTTACGGTATTTTACTGTCATGGTTTAGCAGTGTTTCACCGTAAAATCTACAGACATTTTTTACAGTGTAGTTAATTGCTGCTTGCAGCTTTAATTGATCTGGTTTTAAGAGTTAATTTCTTATTTTAAGCGTTCAACATGCTTATTTCTAGATTTAACAATCTTGATTTAAGAAATCTTGTCAAGTGAAATTATCTGTCCATGAAGCAAGATCATTTCCCTCAGATTTAGTGTTTTTATCTTTTTGCAGTGCAGGTTTTGGACTGCCTGCGAGTCACAGAGGTTAAAGTAATGGAAGTGATGGTAGCTCTTTGAAAGGACATGTTTGTCTCTTCTGCTCTTTATTTTCTCTCTGTGGTGAGGAGACATTTAGCTGTCTCTGCTACACGTGCACGCCTCTATAAGCCCGCACGTCTGCACCTACATGCATCGTCTCCCGTGGAAATAATTATTTTCCCTCTTGGCTCACCTCTCCCAGCCAACCTCCAGCACTGAATCAGTGTCAGAGCAGCAGAGGGAAAAGAGTCTTTGAGCTGTCTCCCTGCCTCGCTCTCTTGGGCATTAACCGTAGTGTGAGTCGTGTCTGATGGACAGGGCAGAGAAGGAGGTAGAGAAAATCCCCTGTTTACTTAAAAATCAGCCAGAGTAGAGGAGCAGAGGGCTGGATGAGGGATGGACACAGTGTTGAGGAAGTCAGCAAGCCAACAAACATACAAACACATCAGTCCTTAGGACCATGGCTGCTTTCCTCAAGATGTTTTAGCTGCAGTAAATCTGGAGAAAGAGAAGATATGTGGAAATGCTGGAGGGTTAAATGTGATAAATGTGGTGGATTAAGTGTATATACACTGCAAAAAAAGAAAAGTTGGGTGAACTCAAAATTTCAAGGCAACAAACCTCGATACAATTTCAAGTGGGACAATTAAACTAAATATTTTAAGTTTTGTTTTTGAGTTTGCTCAACTCTGAATTCAGATTTTTGTCAACTCAACACGATTGTAACGCCGCTATATATGAAATGTCAGCTAATGCTGCTACCACAATTTTGAGTTAGCATTGATACGCTAATGGCTACTCTTGTAGCTGTAACAAGCAGCGCCGCTAGCATCAGTTAGCCACTAGCGTCAGTTAGCCGCTAGCTTTCGCTAATGACCGAATTTCGCCGGTTTCCAGCAATTCACAACAAAGTAATAAGAGTTATCAGAACTATTGTCCCTTGTTGTGAACCCCAACTTAAAGATATAAGTCACAACAACTCACAAACTTGTTTTTGAGCAGACAACTGGCTTCCTTTGTTGTGCTAACTAACATTATTGCCCTAAATGTCAATAATTTATATTTCCAAGTTTTACCAACTTAAATCACTGTTTTAGGCCAACAAATACAAGTTGGCTTTTTTGCAGTATATGTATCCTGTGTCTTTGTGTGTGTATATGTTCGAGGTACATGTACAGTCTGCAAAAACAAATTTCCTAAAAAAGGAAATTAAAGTATCTAAGTGGAAGTGCTTTTTGTGGAAGAAGAATTACACATAAAATATTATGTGTTTTACATGTTCTTTATTGTTGTTGCTGTGGATTAGATTCAATATTTTGTCTTCAAATAGTCGTTTCCATGAAGAATGAATGAAATCTTAAAAGGCTGTTTTGTCAAAGGGTTTTTTTTTCTCATGCTCTGAACCATAAATCTCAACTCCAGCTCCACTTACATATTGCAAATGTATTCTTATATCATCTATACCCTGATTTATAGAACATTTTGTTCCTAAAAACATGCTGAATACAGATTTTTTCAATGGCTTTTGACAGTATTTCCTAGTTTATGTAATGATAAAAGGATATATCCCAATTTCCTTCTGTGAAAAAAAACTTTGAATCTAATAAATCAACAAAATAAAACAAGAAATTAAACTATATAAATTTGCTTTATGCAATGTTCAGATTTCTGTCCTAGAAATATATGCAAATTAGCTTTTATTACTGTTCATGTTTTTCAGTTCAGTTAAGCTTTTATTTCGAACATGTGCGAGTTACACAACAAAGTAAACACAAAAACAAATACATCCAATGAGAATAATCAAAACAAAAAAAAATAGCAATAGCAAAAGGAGTAGGATGAAGCACATGCTTATTTAAACCTACCCCTTCTCCACTACTCAATTAACAATTTTTTTCCTCCCCTAAACATACATATTTAAATAATACATATTAACAAAAAAAACAAAAACATTTAGAAAATAAATAGATTACATAAACAAATGCATGAATAATTTATCATTTATGAAAACACCCGGTTGTTTTTCATGGCAGACCGACAGTTGTCACAGTCCAGGCTGCAATGATGAAGGTACAAAGACGAGAAATGTCAAAGACAGATGTCGAAATTGCCAGAAATCTGACCAATCAGAGCAGCTTTTTCAGCTGCAGTGAAGTGTTTTAGACTGAGGTACAGGTGCAGTCATGGGCAGTATGAGAAAAATAAAGTCATTTTTTTATATGCATGGACTTGTAAATGCGCATAATAAGCCCCAGTCCCGTATCTAAATATTTCCTGCCTTGCACAGATGACTTTACCTCCACTATGTGTCTCTAGAAGGGAGGCCCTGCAGATTTTCTGGCATCTTGTATGAAGAATTGCTGTCATACCTAATTCAATCTTCAAGCTTCTGCTCTCCCCAAGAAATTCTGAATATCTCATAAAGCAAGGGACTCTTAAAAAGGGGCTTGACATAATTCCGACTGGTGCCTATTCTCTCTACAGAGGGATTGGGAAGGGACTAATTCCTTGTTTCTCCTGTTTGCACACAAAGGAAATGCAGTGCGCATATATGTCTATAACCATTATCCACGTAAACCCCCGAGCTGCTGTCTTCCCAGCTGTAGGGCTTCTCTCAGATGTCGGAATTACAGAAATGTTGAAGCGCAGCAAGGGATTAGTGGAGATGAATCCACATAGGATTTTCTGTATAAGTATACACAAGGATGAGTTCCTCAGTGCTGCTTGAAATGTAGGTTTCCCCTGCTGTGTTCTCGAAAGCATGTCATTTGAAGATGTATGTTTTCTGATTTCATTATTCAAATTGGACTAAAAGGAGAAAAACAAACACAAAGAAACTCTGATTTCTAGGTTTTATTCTAGCTAGAAGTACACTGCAAAAAAAGCCAACTTGTATTTTTTGGCCTAAAACAGTGATTTAAGTTGGTAAAAACTTGGAAATATAAATTATTGACATTTAGGGCAATAATGTAAGTTAGCACAACAAAGGAAGCCAGTTGTCTGCTCAAAAACAAGTTTGTGAGTTGCTGTTATTTATATCTTTAAGTTGGGGTTCACAACAAGGGACAATAGTTCTGATAACTCTTATTTCTTTGTTGTGAAATGCGGGAAATCGGTGAAATGCCATCATTAGCGAAAACTAGCGGCTGACTGATGCTAGCGGCTAACTGATGCTAGCGGCTAACTGAAGCTAGCGGCTAACTGAAGCTAGCGGCTAACTGATGCTAGCGCTGTTGCTTGTTACAGCTACAAGAGTAGCCATTAGCGTATCAATGCTAACTCAAAATTGTGGTCGCAACATTAGCTGACATTTCATAGCGGCGTTACAATCGTGCCAATTCAGCACATTGCAGAAGTTAGCAGAAGTAAGGATTAAAAGTTATTACAATGTAAAATTATAAGTTCAAAAACCTGAATTCAGAGTCGAGCAAACTCAAAAACAAAACTTAAAATATTTCGTTTAATTGTCCAACTTAAAATTGTATTCAAGTTTGTTGCCTTGAAATTTTGAGTTCACCCAACTTTTCTTTTTTTGCAGTGTACGGTTATAAATCTAACAGCCTGGCTGCTTCTCTGACCTTCTTTAATGAATGATCACACTGGTGCATCAACTGTCTTGACTCATGTGACAGATTGTGACTTGTCAACTCTTCTCAGCATCATGCGTGCTAACATTTGTCCTTACTTTAGCTTTCTGGCTGATGTTGGAAGAGATTGTCTGTAAGAGATGTGGTGTTTGTGTAAAAAGTGCCAACGGGGCTCAAACTCAGAGAATACGTATGTTGTGTTGTAGAATCAAAAACAGCTGAAATGTTCGTTGATGACTGTTGCATTTCTCACTAGCAACACTACATTTTTCAACACATTGCAGTCAGTTTCAGGAATGTGGCAAATAAAGTGGCAAATCTACTAGAGCAGATTTATGAGATTTAAAGTGGTGAATCTGAGAGAAAAAATATGCTTTTTTCCTATGTTTTTCTCGTAAATCTGCAACTTTTTTCACACAGATTTGCCACTTTAAATCTCTTAAATCTGCAACTTTTTTTTTCTTGCAGATTTGCCACTTTAATCTAGAAAATTTGCAACTTTTTTCTCGAAATATTACCTGAAGTTACCAAATATAGTAAATGCTTATTAGTCTGTAACCTCAGTTAAATGAGTTAAATTAATTTTTACAAGCAATCACAATAACAAAACAGTTTGAAAGGGAGATAACTGATTACTGACTTGTAATGTCAAACAAACACCAGCTTCCCTGTTTAAAGTCTGGCTTGGATGGTGGTTTGCATTTTTTAAACACGTGGTTAACATTGTTTATTCACAGAAACTACTTGGCCGTCTTTAGGCATCAGAAGCACTTTGTTAAGGTTAGAAAAGCACCAGGGTAAAAAAAAAAAAGAAAACGTTCTGTAAGTAACTAATGGACACATTCAATAAAGATTGGTGGAAAAAACCCTTCTGGATGCAATTACATGGGCATTGGTGGTTGTTCTATGCCAAAAATGATTCAAATCAACTCGGCTGTGGGTTGCAGGAATGTAACATGCCGATATTTTACCTGGCAACCTGGCTGGCTGTTTGATATATTGAATCTGATTGAATATCAGATTCAGATCTTGCTTTGTGTCAGTTTTAATGGCAGATGATTGTGTCATCCAGTCTGTAAACAAGGCACTGTGTCTTCAGGTAGTAGGATCACATTAGATTTCTCTCACATTCACCTGCATGATTGATGAATTCCAGCATGTGTTGGCTGTTTCTGTACAGGTCCTCTGGTTAGATATCGAGGACTTGTTTGTCAGAGTTCACTTTCGTTCAACTTTTCCCTGCAAATTTGCTGTTGGACCATAACAATTCACACATTGTGCACACACTGCAAAAGAGCCAACTTGTATTTTTTGGCCTAAAACAGTGATTTAAGTTGGTAAAACTTGGAAATATAAATTATTGATATTTAAGGCAATAATGTAAGTTAGCACAACAAAGGAAGCCAGTTGTCTGCTCAAAAACAAGTTGGTGAGTTGTTGTTACTTATATCTTTAAGTTGGGGTTCACAACAAGGGACAATAGTTCTGATAACTCTTATTTCTTTGTTGTGAAATGCTGGAAAGTGGTGAAATTCTGTCATTAGCGAAAGCTAGCGGCTACCTGACGCTAGCGGCTACCTGACGCTAGCGGCTAACTGATGCTAGCGGCGCTGCTTGTTACAGCTACAAGAGTAGCCATTAGCGTATCAATGCTAACTCAAAATTGTGGTCGCAACATTAGCTGACATTTCATAGCGGCGTTACAATCGAGTTGACAAAAATCTGAATTCAGAGTTGAGCAAACTCAAAAACAAAACTTTAAATATTTAGTTTAATTGTCCAACTTGAAATTTTATCGAAGTTTGTTGCCTTGAATTTCAAGTTGGACAATTAAACTAAATATTTAAAGCTAACTCTCATTTCTTTGTTGTAAAATGCTGGAAAGTGGTGAAATTCGGTCATTAGCGAAAGCTAGCGGCTAACTGATGCTAGCGGCTAACTGAGGCTAGCGGCGCTGCTTGTTACAGCTACAAGAGTAGCCATTAGCGTATCAATGCTAACTCAAAATTGTGGTCGCAACATTAGCTGACATTTCATAGCGGCGTTACAATCGTGTTGAGTTGACAAAAATCTGAATTCAGAGTTGAGCAGACTCAAAAACAAAACTTAAAATATTTAGTTTAATTGTCCAACTTGACAGTTTGTTGCCTTGAAATTTTGAGTTCACCCAACTTTTCTTTTTTTGCAGTGCAGCGTGTTTCAGTCATATTCCAGCAATGTGCTGTTATCTTGTTTCAGGCGAGATACAAAAGTTCAAACTCTGGCATCACTTGCGTAAACTGTTTACAGTTTCTCTTCTCTCTGCTTAATATGTATCACCCACATCAGAGCTGTGATATTACATATTTTTTCATGGTGAGCAATTTCCTAGAACATGGAGCTAATGTGTACCTTGGGCTGCAGCTGTATGTTTAAATGCAAATGTTGTCATTGCTGTTTGAAGAAACTCCTGCAAGTGTGTCCTACAATTTGATCATTAAGCAGCGGATAGACAGGACATTTGCATTAAACCTTTCCACCACCCACGCAGGGGAAAAAAAGCTATATTTACTGTGCAGGGATATGTTTCCACATGCTGGGTGACATTCATAAGTTTTGCATCCATAATGCTGTGTGGAGCAAGCAGTTTCCTCTGTTTACACTCATATATTTAAAGGTGACATGTGTAGCGTTGTCTCATTAATACATCACTGTCAAAAGAAACCAATATTTTCCCCTTGGCTGCTATTTTTTCATGCAGCAGTCGTCTACCAGGCTACAGTTTTTTCCTAGAGATGCTGGGATATTTCTTATGTTTACAGATTTTACCACTACATTTTTAATATATTTTTTAAACTATTGCACCTACTGTAATGGGTTCTAGAAGCATGTATGTTAATGACCCAAATGCTCATTTGTTTTCAAAAGATGGCTCAAGATAAACACTACCCCATTACAGGTGTTGTAGTAATAACTAAATATATTTAGGATGGTTAAATAACAAATAATAGTCTGGGTCATTACATACTGTCTATGCACTTTATTTATTTATGCACACTGTTCATTGCACCTTATTTGTTTCATGTTTCATAGCACCAACATTTTTATACTGTATATTCATATTTATTCTGCACTGGAATTCTATTCTACTCCTTCGTTAGACACTTTATATTTTATTGTATTTTTATATTTTATTGCTTGAAGTATGCCTAGGTTGTTCTTTTTATTTAATTGTGTTGTCATTGTCTATGTGTGTAATGGCTTTTTGGTAAACTTGCCACAACCATTAATGTAACCCCCTCCAGCTCATCAGACCCTTTTTTTTGGTCATTTTGTGTCTTTTTTTAAGTAATTTTGTGTCATTTTGTTGCTTTTTTTAAAGTAATTTACTTTGCTTCTGTCATTTTGTGTCTTTTTTTTAGTAAGTTTGTGTCCTCTTTTGGTCATTTTGTGTCTTTTTTTCATAATTGTGTGTATTTTTTTAAGTGATTTAGTTTGTTTCTGTCATCTTGTGTCTGTTTTTGGTAATTTGGTAGCTTGGGATAAATAAAGTATATCATCTATCTATCTATCTATCTATCTATCTATCTATCTATCTATCTATCTATCTATCTATCTATCTATCTATCTATCTATCTATCTATCTATCTATCTATCTATCTATCTATCTATCTATCTATCTATCTATCTATCTATCTACTACATTTTACATGAAAGTAATTAGAAAATGATTTTCCTTTATTAATGGGGCAGAAAAATCTAAAGAGTAACCGAGGTGAAAAGCCCACCAGTGAAAGATAACAGCTCATACAATGTGACAACGTAGCGCTGATTGCTGTTGTAAAATTTCACCGGGTGTGAAAATCTCTCACGTAGGAGTATTATTTTTGTGTCTGCGAACGTGTTTCTGTTTTTATGTGCATGAAAGGGTAAGGAGCTGGTGGCTCCAAGGGACAGCAGTATTGATTGCAGGTCTGCTCTCTCAAAGCTCACACATCAGTTTTAGCTCTGGCACCATTGACATTCAGCTGAAATGAGGAGGGGGAAAGCATGTTGATTACCCCCGAGGGAGACGGCAAGGGCATGCCTTGGACGTGATGACCAGCAGCGACATGAAATGTTCATTCTTCTCTCTCTCCTGCTCATTGGGCGCTCATTTCTCCACAATCTGATGCGTTAAAGTACAAGTCATTCATCAACATTCATTTAAAGGGAGTCCTGAAATGAGAAGCTTCACACATACACTGTAAAAAAAACCCTGTTTTTACGGTAAAAACCAGCAGCTGTGGTTGCCAGAAATTCACCGTAATAAATATGGTGCAACTTTTTCTAATATTACGGTAAAATGATATTAGCACTGTTGATTTCATGTTTAAGATTGCCAATTTATTCCATATTTTACTGTAAAAAAGAGTTTTTCAATCAAAAGAAACTCTGTTCTGCCATATAATTGACAAGAAAATACTAATACTAATTATAATTATAAATTCCGCATAATACAAAGATTTTAACATTAAATATCACAGTATATTTCTATTAGAGATATGGTGTTTAGTACATTTAAAAGTGAGAGAAAGTATTTTTACAAAAAATAAATGCAAAAATTATAGTGATGGCTTGTATATATATTACAATATATTTTGTTACAAACAAGGTGCCAGTGTATTTTACAGTGGAGTTATGTATTTAAAAAAAAAAAACAGTTTTGGCTGATATATATATTTACAGTGTTTCATTGTTACTGAAACTGAATTAACTCATTTATCATTTTACGGTATTTTACTATCATGGTTTAGCAGTTTTTCACCGTAAAATCTACAGACATTTTTTACAGTGTACAACACAATGAATATTTAATGTTCTCATTGGGGTCCATGCGTCCATTGGAGGATTACATTTATAGATTAGACAGTTTGATAGCTGCAGTTGTCTATTTGGTCCCCTGTGATGGGAGGCATGTTGTGGATTGTGGAGATATATTTAAGTCATCACACTCTTGGGATTTTGTGTGTAATGAAAGTCGGCGCGTGAATCCTCTCGCCTGAGTCGAGATCCTACGATATTGGAATCCATCAGTCTTCCTGTGTCCTTGAAATTACTCACGTTCTGAGAGGACATGCTGCTTTCTGGAAGAGGTGATGAAGCGTCGTGTGCCAGCCTATTTTGCACCTGTCAGTCAGGGTTTATGGATTCAGAAAATATGTTTTATATTTCCACAAATGTGCTGGTTTTTTAACCCTTAATAGGACACTCGCAACTCACAAAATACTTGCGAATTCCAAATTTCAACCCTAGAGAATATTGGAGGATATTACATACTGTCAGAAAGTATAAAAAAAACATACGAAAATAATTTTTTGAGAAAAAAATTTACGAGATTAAAGTGGCAAATCTACAAGAGCAAATTTATGAGATTTGAAGTGGTGAATCTGAGAGAAAAAAGTTGCTTTTTTCCTACGTTTTTCTCGTAAATCTGCAACTTTTTTCACACAGATTTGCCACTTTAAATCTCTTAAATCTGCGACTTTTTTTTCTTGCAGATTTACCACTTTAATCTAGAAAATTTGCAACTTTTTTCTCAAAATATTGCCTGATAAAGGGTTAAAACACTTTGGTTAAGGTAGGGCACCAAATCGAATTCCTTAAAGTTAAATAAAAAGAACTAACAAATGCTTATTAGTCTGTAACCTCAGTTAAATTTTGAACAACCAATCACAAGAACAAAACAGTTTGAAAGGGAGATAACTGATTACTGCCAGAAATCGTGAGCCTATTTTGCACCTGTCAGTCAGGGTTTATGGATTAAGAAAATATTTTTTATATTGCCACAAACGTGCAGGTTTTGTCATTATTATTGAAACAATAACATGGCTGAACTAGAATGACCCTAGGGGAGCGCAGACCTCCACCAAGGCCAGTGCTGCATTCATGTGCTCCCATTCCCCGAGGAAATCATTCTTCTGGCTCGTTGTTTCCACCAGCCTTACTGTAAACTGTAATGGTAAAACAACATGGACACTACAAAGAAGAAGCATTGTATTTTATTGTCCCCATTATTCCGACATCACATGAATACAGCACAAATTATTACGCTTGTACTAATAATCCTGCTTCTTTGATTTTAGTCTGGGATAATTATCTTTGCAGTGTCAGAGTTCAAAGCTTTAAAATAATAAAATCTTCTCTAGAAAATAAGCAAAAATCAGTTTAAATAGTTAAATGTCAATGTTTACATGACCATCTTAGGACATTTTATAGAAAAATGTGACTTATGCAATTACTTCACTTGCAGTAGTTGCATCAGCCAAGTAACTACCTCACTTTTGGCATTTAAGTGCATTTATTTTTACTTTTCTTACCATATTTTATGATGCCTAACCATGTACTTCTCGCCCTAAACTTAAAGAAGTAGTTTTGGTACCTGAACCTAATGAAACTGCTTCAAAGTGGTGACTGTTACCTTTACGCAGAAAATGAATGCTAAATGTTTAAATGCTCCTGTGGTTTTTGTTTGAGGAAAGGAAACCAGGGCTAAAGAGGTTGTAGGGCTTGGAGGACTTGTTTTTGACATCCAATAACCATTTTCTGACGTTTGGATACAGATTTCAGGAATGAGTGCACTTATTGTTTAGTTGCATCAGTGGCTTTAACCCATTGAGGCCTGAAACGCCTGTAAAACCTCTGGGTGATTTTAAAATAAACCCCTAAAACCTGAAATTTTTCTGGAAATTCAAAATAATAGATATAATAATAGAGAATTCTAAATAATAGATTTTTGTAGCAGATAGAAATGAAATTCAAAAAGTATTTGAGAGCTTCTACAAATACTACAAAACGACGTGTACGCTTTCCAGGCTTCAATGGGTTAAGATAAAATGACTCCAATCCAAGGTTTTCAATTTTGGAATAGTTTCTTTTTAGAACTGGGACTTAACCAATAGGGAAAGCTGTGCAAATGACAAGCGACATCCAATCTTCTTGACATTTGCATGCCCTCACACTCTTTTTTATAAATCTTAAGCTGTCAGTATCTGTCAAAACACTTTGTACTTACTCTGCAAACCATCTGCTATCAGTGGCTCCTCTTGTTTGTCTTTTATTTAACGTATGTGCCATTAAAACCTTATACAATTTGGCAACAGCACACTCTTATTTCAGATCAGTAGGCTGTGATACAGGAAAATAAAACGGACCACTGTATACGTTTAAAAAAAAAAAAATCAATATCAATACAACAGAGAGAGGATAAAGTAGAAACAAAGACATGCTTGAACACACACACATGCGCACACACACTCTTTTTCATTACCTGGGGAACCATACAATACAGAGGAGTTGATTAGGATTGCCGACAAAAGGACAGTAGGCTCCAGCTGCCTCTCTGAATTCATTGTCATTAGCAGTGGAACACCAAGCCCTTTTCAAACTCATTAGTTGATAAAACAACCCTCTGATTTCCCATTAAAAAACCCATTCGTCCTCCCTGGCTGGCGATGCTCCCCCTCCACCGCAGCCCTGTGTTTCCACACCTTCAAACCCACCGTTCCCCAGACCGGGAGAGAACCGGCAGCTCTTTTGCGATTTTCTCAACAACTTTGTCCAGATTTGAATCATCGAAAAAGAAATACCTCTCAAACCAAAATTATGTTTACTGAATATTTACCCGGACAATTTTGTGACCTCCAAAAATGAACAATGCTTACTCAATATTTGTTTTCTGGAAGCTAAAAGATGTATAGCCTGCGCATGGAAAAGGGATAAACCTTGTACTACTTCACAGTGGCTAACAGGGAAGTCTTTCTACTTGGCTTTAGAAAAAATAAGCTACACCTCGAAAAACACGCTTGACAAGTTTTGGACAATCTGGAAGGTTTTCTGTAATTTCCTTGAGAAAAATGATATTGAAGTAGATGGCTGGAATGATGAGCTGAACTGAAGATTTATTTATCTTTTTATTTTATCTTGATTTAGCATACACATTTAGAGCTTTACGGACATGTATATGTATCTGTGTGTGTGTATAGATATAAGTATGTATATATTTATTTGCTTATTTTTTAATTTATTTATTTTGTGGTTATAAAGGCCCCCCCCCCTTCTCTCTCTCTCTTTCTTTCCCCAGTTATTTATTTATTTTTTATTTATTTATTTATTTTTTATCATAATTATTGCTATCATTATTGTTATTATTTTTTCTTGTATGTGCCTTCTTGTTCTATGTTGTTCACCGTTTGTAAATTAACAAAATGTGCAATAAACATATGTTTAAAAAAAAAATCTTGTCCAGATTTCCCCCAGATTGATTATTCAAGTCTATGGTTTCACGGCTAACAATTACAGCCATAATTGGGGGGGAAAAAAAAGCTTTACAAAGACCCAGAAGCACTGATATGGGCTGATTACTTATTTTGCATCTGCAAAATTTACAATTTGCTTTATTGTCGTGTTTGATTTCCACCTTTTGGTTAAAGGTTTTCCCCTCCCCCCTCCTGCGGGATTTGGAGCTGATTGGGTCTATTAAAGGACTGAAATAGAAAAAGCAATTGTGTGTGATGCATTTATTCTGTGACTGAGTTTCTTATGCACTTCATGCACAACCCCTGCATGCTTTTTTCAAAGTAATCAACTGATTCTTGAGCTAAAAGAGGAACCAAATCATTTCTGGTTTCCTGGCAGAATAACAATTTATTTAAATTTAGACAAAAAGGAAATACATATTTGTGCTTTGTGCAGTTTAATGAACAGCTTCTTGAATATACACTTTATACACTGTTTTATATATATATATATTCTTAATTGAATTATCACCACTTATTGAATATTAATAAATATCAAAGACCCATCCCTCCCCCCTGCACCCATTTGTACCCATAAGATAATCTAAAGGTGTAAAAAAACCCTTTTTTTCTTTAGAATTTTCAAAAAGATTCATTCAAAGATGCGCAGTGTCAAAATTCAAGTCTCATCCAGCCAGGATCAACATGGACTTCTCTGAACTCTCATCTTAAACAAAGGTCATGAACCCACAAGTACCAGCAGTGTTTTTGTCTCTGTTGTAATCCGAACGAATCAAACCAAGACATAAACGAGACGGCAATCGCAAACAACACCAGCCTGAATCCTCGCAGCTTAACCTCGTCTTTCGGCTTAATCACTCTCCGTCTGAGATCCTGAAGACGCACCTGAGCACAAAGTTTATAGCAACGGTTTTAAGAAGCACATTAGCCTCTTGACACATCTCCTCATTGTAATGTAGATCTGTCGGGCAGTTTTGGTTTCTGTGGAAAAAAACCTAAACTGTAACAACAGGGGGCAGCAGAGATCGTTTTACAAATTTGCATGGATGTCCTCGTGTCGCAGCACTTTATAGGTGATCCAGTAGAAGATGTTGAATATGAGGAAGCTCAAGGGAAAGACGGCTCTGGATATGGTGTCAATGCGCTTGGCCCGGTCCACAAAACGCTTGTGCAGCACCTCCCCGTCGTAGAAAGTAACCGGAGGCGGAGGAGGCGGAGGAGGGGTGAAGACGGTGGCGGCCTCCACAGCGGTGCCATCCTTGTTCTGCAGGCAGTGACCCAGTCCGTAACCCCGGAAGTAAAAACCACGGCTCTCCCTCACCAGTTCCTCCTCCTGTGGAGTCAAGCATAGGGGAAACAGATTGGTCTCTTGCTGTCAACAAGAATTAGCTTACAGCTTTTTACATTTCCTCTCGGTGGCTGATTCCCAAATGCATTCGGGATGCAGCGGCACAAAAGGGCAGCAGAGTGCAACAGAGGGAGAACGTCTGCAGGGAAAAAAGCAGGAAAATATGGATGGACTTCAGGAATTAAGGCTTTTAAATGCAGTAGATCAGCGGTTCCCAAACTTTTTTAGCCGTGCACCCCCTTCTATGTCCCAACCGTGTTGACGCACCCCAAATCCCCCACACCTTCAAAAAAACCAAAATGCAATAAGCTTTTTTATAGCCATATTAAAGGCAGCATGTTTAATCATGCTCAAATGACCAGAACACACATAATAAAATAATCACCATCACAACAATGCGGTCTCGCATTTGAATTAACCTGAAACAGTTTCAATATAATGCAACAAAGTTATGCACAAGTTTCCACTTTTAAGAGCAAAGAGGATGATGACAGGCTCAGGATCAGAGGCAGAAAGCGCATAAGTTGGGAAAATGTTATAATATTTTGAGCCACGTTGAACAAAAATTGCAGTAAGTTTAAATGAGCGTGGAGCTAAACAACCCGTCATCATAACAGGCTGGAAAAACGCTTCATTTTAAGGTAAAGTGCATTTTGAATAGCCTGCATTTATTTATTTAATATTACAGTATTTGATTTTACATTTTTAAAGGAAATGTTTATTTACACTTCTTTATTGTGTGGGGAAAAAAATGTAATTGTGTAATTATCAGACCGCCACAAAACAGGTACAAGCCCAAAACTTCCCGTGCCTCTCCAGTATTACCATTTCAGTACATTCAAGTCACAGAAGTAAGCGTTAGTTTCTGTGAGAAAGAGACTCTTCTCTCTAAAAAAACAAACAACCTTTGTTTGTGTACCGCCCATATCTACATTATTTAGCTGTCTAGTGGCCGTAGTCATTATAATGGAAGCCAAGGCGATGTGAGGATACAGAGTATAAACCAGACCTGGGCATTGGGCGGCCCGCATGAGGTTACCCAGAAATTAGAAATCAATACAACCACGGTGCTTTTATTTTGAAGGAGGTTTACGTACCCATCTGCAAAGACTCAACTCTTTAACTGATAGTTCACAAGATTTATTTAATATTGTAGCTCCATGAACATTGACTCCCGTTTCACACTGGACGGCGCCTTTTCAAAATAAAAGCATCACAACATTGTAAAACACCTAGACAATTTATAAACATGAAAAAATAAGCTATATAATACAAATACACCAATAGGAACCTTGCTAAAGGTAATTTACAGTTATAAATAGAATAGTGATATAGTGATTGGAGTATTTACTACTTTTATATTTGATTTACTCCACATCAACAGTCTTATCATAACATGTATTCTTATCAGTAGCAGCTCAAAACCAGATAATTTACTGTATTTTATAAAGCTATTAAATTAATTATAAGCAGAATTTAGTTCAGAGTTTTGGTCCGGCCCCTGCAACCTTCGTGGTATTGGTCATGTGGCCCCTTGGGGAAAATTAATTGCCCATCCCTGGTATAAACAATGACATCGTCCACTTAAGGAAACACAGAACTTTGACCCAGAAGAACAGAGTTTATGTCCCTAGTGAAAGCTAAAGTTAATGTTATGTTATGTTCCATTCGCTATTTTTTCGCCAAATTTGATTTTCCTAAGCCTAACCATTTGTTGCCTTATCTTAACCGAGTGGTTGTGTTGTCTCAACCTAAGCAAACTGTGACAATTTAATAAAGCTATTGACTCCTTTAAAGCTGTGGCTGCAGCGTTTAAATATAAGGTTAGGTATTGATCTTCTGCCACCACTATGGTAGCGAATTAAGGACACACTCCTGTGTCATATTAGAGGAAAAACATATATGGTTGTATGGGTTTTAGACTGGAAATAGATAGAACCGTCTGTTAAATTCACTAAGTTTGTCACCGTTGGCTCAATCTGGGTCGTTTTAAACATTAAAATATTAAATGCATTTACAGTATAGGAAATAAGCTTTTGTTTTCTCATGAAAACTAGTTTAATTATATTGTTATATTGATAACAAAGCCAGTTTTATCAAGACAGCAAGTCAATTATCTAGTTATCTTGAGATAAAAAGGTTTTCTCTCGAGATAACGACATAATTAACTTGTGATTTCGAGATAACGGCATTACAGAAATTATTGCAAGTGCGGCCATTCTCAGCTCCCATAAAAGCAGACAATTTTACTGTGAAAACATAATATTTTGGTAAAATTAATGGAATGATATCTTAATGCCACACGCTACAAATTACCCTGAAAGTAAAGTGATGTGTACATTTCAATTAACAGTGTAAAACCTTTCAACATTAGGCAAAAAAATACCTTAAATACTACAGAAACAAGCTGTTAAAAAAAGAAAGCCCCATAGATATAACTTACTGTCATTATATGAAATATCCCTAATAGCACATGAGAGGCAGAGACTGACTAAAACAGACACTGGCCCCAGATAAACTTTAATCTTTTTGAAGTTTTGATGACACAAAGAGGGGAATCAGAGGGCATCATCATTAGGAGGAAGAAAGGAAATTATAATTCTGGAAGTTAATCAAAAAATTAACCTCCATCTCTCCTTTCCAGCTCTTTTCAAAGTTGCAGAATGATAGACCTTTCAAAATGCCTATTAATAAAAAGTCATGATCTCAACCCCCGCCAAAAAAAACTTGCACTTGGCATTATGCTGTGATGAATGGCGGGGCACTTTTTTTTTTTTTTTTTTTTTTACAGTGAATGAGACACTGTTCCCGCCCTCTAAAGAGAATATTAATAGACATGCAGCTTAACTCTGACAGCCCTCTGACACTTTGAGAGATTCACTTTAGCAGGGGGAAAGCGAAGATGTGGGATCTAAATTGGATGATTAGTAGTCAGCGTGAAGTGTCCTGAAAGCTCTGATCCCTGCGTTGGTTCCTCTCTGGCTGACCCTGGCAGCTCTCTGGTCCTCTGCCGAACCTCCCGTCTCGGAGCTGGACAGCCTTGGCAGTGAGACACGACCAGCTCCTGACAAAAGGTCCAACGCTACTAAAGTATTTCACACCTGTCTCCACCTGTCTGCTACTGCACAGTATATTCACTCAATCCTTTACAACAGCTATTCTCGGGACCCCAATTGGGGTCGCGAGATGATTTCTGGGGGTCGCCAAATCATTTTGGAAGTCAGCTCTGTCTCCACTGTGTTAAAGTGTTCATGTGTTAATGTGTTTTAGTCTTTTTGGTCATTTAATGTCTTTTTTTTTGGGTCATTTTGTGTCTTTTTTTGTGTCTTTTTTTGATCATTTTGTGTCTTTTTGGTAATTTTGTTTCTTTTTTGGGTAATTTTGCGTCTTTTTTGGTCATTTTGTTTCTTTTATTGGTCATTGTTTATTTTTTTTTGTCATTTTGTGTCTTTTTTGGTCATTTTGTGTCTTTTTGTGTCATTTTGTTTCCTTTTTTTGATCATTTTGTGTCTTTTTTTGGTAATTTTGTTTCTTTTTTGGGTCATTTTGTGTCTTTTTTGGTCATTTTGTGGTCAAGTTGTGTCTTTTTTGGTCATTTTGTTTCCTTTTTTTGATCATTTTGTGTCGTTTTTGGTCATTTTGTGGTCAATTTGTGTCTTTTTTTGGTCATTTTGTTTCCTTTTTTTGACCATTTTGTCTTTTTTTTGGGTCATTTTGTGTCTTTTTTTGGTCATTTTGTTTCCTTTTTTGATCATTTTGTGTCTTTTTGGTAATTTTTTCTTTATTTGGGGTCATTTTGTGTCTTTTTTGGTCATTTTGTGTCTTTTTTGATCATTTTGTGGTCAATTTGTGTCTTTTTTGGTCATTTTGTGGTCAATTTGTGTCTTTTTTGGGTCATTTTGTTTCCTTTTTTTGACCATTTTGTCTTTTTTTTGGGTCATTTTGTGTCTTTTTGGTCATTTTGTGTCTTTTTTTGGTCATTTTGTGGTCAATTTGTGTCTTTTTTGGTCATTTTGTTTCCTTTTTTTGGTCATTTTTTTTCTTTTTTGGGTGATCTGAACTGTGCGTGTGAGATTGTGTTCAGTGAGCGGGGGTCACGGACAACATGCATGTTAAATTGGGGGTCGCGACTCAGAAAGGTTGAGAACTACTGCTTTACAAATCTCCTCCAACCTGTGATCACTGCCGACTGCCCTTTGCTTTAGCTTCACTGTTTAGCTAAAGACTGAACTTCAATCACTGTAAACCTCCTTCTTTGCCTGGTTGTGAGTCATTTTATGGTTTCTAACGATCTGTTGCCCCATTGACAAATTGCACCATACAGCAGAGGGATGAGGAGTTGTAGCTCTTTGTAGCTTAATTATCCCTCCTACTCCTTCCTAAACGATACAGTGCATCATGTGCTAAAGTCTAATGGTGCGTTTCTCTAAAGATAATAGGTGCTCATCGTCTGTTCTGTGATTTGTTGGCATAAGATCGGTTGAGACTGATGATTCTCCACAGAGCACAATGTGATAAAGTTACTGTGGGTGTTTGCAGAGAGTGATCATTGACAGAGGTTTCCTATTAAATGTAAATAATGCTAACAAGAATGTGAAAGGAAAAGCAATTGGGATATAAGCTTTCTAGCAAGAGTTCAAACAGATTGAAACCACTGTGATATCTGTTCTATTTTATAAATATGAAGCTTTCTCCAATGGTAACACATTTTATTTCTGTAGATGAAAGGTGCAGAACAGAATCTCACACGCACAGTTCAGATCACCCAAAAAAGAAACAAAATGACCAAAAAAAGGAAACAAAATGAACAAAAAAGACACAAATTGACCACAAAATGATCAAAAAAGACACAAAATGACCAAAAAAGACACAAAATGACCAAAAAAGACACAAATTGACCACAAAATGATCAAAAAAGACAAAATGACCAAAAAAGACACAAAATGATCAAAAAGAGACACAAAAAAAGACACAAAATGACCAAATAACACACAAAATGACAAAAAAAAAAATTAGTAATTTAGACTGAATAATCCTGTTATTTTTAGGGTAATTGTGTCTTTGTGACATTATGGTATTTCTTAATTAATTTTACATATATGTTTTTATTATATTTTTACAATTTTTACAAGTTTTGTACTATTCCTTGATTTACGGTAATTAAGTGTCTACTACGGTGATATGCAATTTTTTATTTTACACCCTATTTCTGATGCTATTTCAGTGTTTTACTGTAATTTCTACAAACATTTTCTACAGTGTATAAGCTTTCTTGCAAGAGTTCAAACAGATTGAAACCACTGTGATATCTGTTCTATTTCTAAATATGAAGCTTTCTCCAATGGTAACACATTTTATTTCTGTAGATGAAAGGTGCAGTACGTGATTCTAGAGAAAAGGAGTCAGTAATTGCTGAATCTCATTCCCATGTCGTCAATCAATTACTTTTCTCCAGAACTGCATACTGAACCTCTTTCAATAAACTAGTTGAAAAGATGTTAATGAACTGTTTAACCATAAACTGACAAAAAATGGACATATTAACACTAATAATCAGCTAAACAGTAAAAAAAAGTTGCTCATGGAGGCGACACATGCAGCCCCATGTGACCTTTTTAAAAGAAATAGGAGTAGCTTATTACAGAGCTTAAAATGTGTCTTACTAGTGCAAAGTAGTAAGATCTTCTCAATCTTTTTCTATTCCGATCATTCTAATACACAAATCATTTTACTGAAGTTGTGGCTATATTATGAAAATGTAGGTGGTATTTGGAAATGGTGTGAGAATGGTAGTCAAACGCTGCTTTGCTTCATCACAACAGTTTGTATTTCTGCAGCCTGAGGTCTTCTGGTTTCCATTTTTTAATTGACAATTACTCACTACCACCACCTGCTGCTATGAAGAGTTATTTCCTCTCATGCAGGCACAGAAAATACATCGTCACCTTCCTAAAATAAGTCATATTTTGACAAATTTTGCCTAAATCATCTCCTCATGATGCTGGTAAGATCGCCTGAAAAACATGAAAAATGACTTTGGTCATTATTTTAAGGGACTGTAGACGCTAGACATGCTAGCTGGCTATTGGCTGCAACAGTCTGTATGATGTGTTCAAGTTGAACTCTTTGATCTCGACAACAGGCAACATGAGGCAACACAACAGTCGGCCTTGGTCTCTCTGTAGTTCTTTGATGTCGGCTCGGTGTGTCTGGAGATTCTTTGCTTTGTTTATTCTGATTTGCCCGTCGGTGTGAATGGGGCCCTAAGCAAAATTCAGTTTCGGGGCCCTCTATTTCTGCCAATAATATTGATTGTTGATCATTCACACACCTACTACAAACTCATTGTGATTCTGGCAGTGTTTGTTTACATTATGCTATTGTCAGCCTGATATGTCTTCACACATTTAAGGGGGTGTCCCAGTTAATTACAGAAATAATACCAATGAATGAATGATGTCCAGGGTGTCACATGTGTTTTTTCACATTCAACTATAGAGTGACTTGGGGTTGATTTACACAACAATCCAAATGGTAAAGCATTATTTTTACTGTAAAAGTGTCATCTGGTTTATTATTTTTGAAAAACGTGAAAACCTTTATCTTGGCGTTGTTGACATAAAATTGTATTTTTGTACAATAATATATCTTTGATCATATAGAAAGCATCACTCATACATGCAAAATATTAAACAAAATATGTACATATTTTTTGTTAATTGCTCTTGGGGGCCCCCGAGTGGCCACGGGGCCCTAAGCAGTCGCTTAGTTCGCTTATGCCTTGGGCCGGCTCTGCAGCCTTCCATGACCTTATACAGCAGTAGTTCTCAAACTTTTTGAGTCGCAACCCCCAGTTTAACATGTATGTTGTCCGCGACCCCCGCTCACTGAACACAATCTCACACGCACAGTTCAGATCACCCAAAAAAGAAAGAAAATGACCGAAAAAAGGAAACAAAATGACCAAAAAAAGACACAAATTGACCACAAAATGATCAAAAAAGACACAAAATGACCAGAAAAGACACAAAATGATCCGAAAAAGAAACAAAATTACCAAAAAAGACACAAAATGATCAAAAAGAGACACAAAAAAAGACACAAAATGACCAAATAACACACAAAATGACATTAAGTGACCAAAAAGACTAAAACACATTAACACATGAACACTTTAACACAGTGGAGACAGAACTGACTTCCAAAATGATTTGGCGACCCCCAGAAATCATCTCGTGAGGACCCCAAGGTTGAGAATAGCTGCTATACAGAATAACATGTTACATATTATAGATGGAGGGATATCTTAGTAAATGCCAACATTCTTGGAGAGTGTCCTGGAAAAAAAGGAGATTAGAAGTTTGACAGGAAGAGAATAAGAGGATGAAATGTTGAATTTAAAGTGGTGTTAAAAACGGGTTACACATTGGGAGAGAGTAAAGGGCGAGAACTCGGTGTTAGTAACGTTGGCATAAAGGGTCAAAGGGTCAGAAAGAGATCAGCAGAAAGAGTAGGTTTGGATGTGGGAGAGGTGCCAGGATATTTTAAGGTTTGAGGTGAAAGTTGCATGACATAATCAATTTTTCAGACTGAGGGCATAGACAAAAATTGGGTTTGAAGGTCAGGGTTGACACAGGGTTCAATCTTTTACCCTGTCACAGGCGCTGCAGTGCTGATTCAGGTTCCTGTAGGTTGAGTTGTTACCCGGGATGTCATTCGCTTTCCGCAACGACTCAACACTCCCAGGCTGACTGGCAAACACCTCCATTGGAGAGGAGAGTAGACAAATTGAATTCTCAAAAAAAGACACAAAAAAGACACAAAACAGACACAAGATGACCAAAAAAGACACAAAATGACCAAAAAAGACACAAAAATGACCAAAGAAAGGAAACAAAATGACCAAAAAGACACAAAATTACCAAAAAAGACACAAAATTACCCAAAAAAGAAACAAAATCACCAAAAAAAGACACAAAATGACTAAAAAAAGACACAAAATGACCAAAGAAAGGAAACAAAATGACCAAAAAAGACACAAATTGACCACAAAATGATAAAAAAAGACACAAAAAAAGACACAAATTGACCACAAAATGATAAAAAAAAGACACAAAAGGACCAAAAAGACACAAATTGACCACAAAATGATCAAAAAAAGACACAAAAAAAGACACAAATTGACCACAAAATTATAAAAAAAGACACAAAAGGACCAAAAAAGACACAAAAATGACCAAAGGAAGGAAACAAAATGACCAAAAAAGACACAAATTGACCACAAAATGATAAAAAAAAAAAGACACAAAAGGACCAAAGAAGTCATTCGCTTTCCGCAATGACTCAACACTCCCAGGCTGACTGGCAAACACCTCCATTGGAGAGGAGAGTAGACAAATTGAATTCTCAAAAAAAGACACAAAAAAAGACACAAAAAAGACACAAAATGACCAAAAAAAGACACAAAATGACAAAATAGACACAAAAATGACCAAAGAAAGGAAACAAAATGACCAAAAAAGACACAAATTGACCACAAAATGATAAAAAAAAGACACAAAAGGACCAAAAAAGTAATTCGCTTTCCGCAACGACTCAACACTCCAGGCTGACTGGCAAACACCTCCATTGGAGAGGAGAGTAGACAAATTGAATTCTCAAAAAAAGACACAAAAAAAGACACAAAATGACCAAAAAAGACACAAAATGACCAAAAAAGACACAAAAATGACCAAAGAAAGGAAACAAAATGACCAAAAAGACACAAAATTACCCAAAAAAGAAACAAAATCACAAAAAAAAGACACAAAATGACTAAAAAAAGACACAAAATGACCAAAGAAAGGAAACAAAATGACCAAAAAAGACACAAATTGACCACAAAATGATAAAAAAAGACACAAAAAAGATACATTGACCACAAAATGATAAAAAAAAAGACACAAAAGGACCAAAAAGACACAAATTGACCACAAAAAGACACAAAAAAAGACACAAATTGACCACAAAATTATAAAAAAAGACACAAAAGGACCAAAAAAGACACAAAATGACCAAAAAAGACACAAAATGACCAAAAAAGACACAAAAATGACCAAAGAAAGGAAACAAAATGACCAAAAAAGACACAAATTGACCACAAAATGACCAAAAAAGACACAAATTGACCACAAAATGATAAAAAAAAGACACAAAAGGACCAAAAAAGTCATTCGCTTTCCGCAACGACTCAACACTCCCAGGCTGACTGGCAAACACCTCCATTGGAGAGGAGAGTAGACAAATTGAAGTAAAAGTTATTGCTGCTTATTTCATCTTCAGTTGTAAAAAGCAAAGAGTTTGGTCGTCTCTTGTAAGAGAAATTCTTTGCTGTTGAATTTATAATTTGTTTTGGACATGGGTTTTCGCTTATTTTTCTGGGAACAAGAATTCCCCCTGCTTCATTAAAAATGAGAACCTTACCTGTTCCATGCCAAAAATACAGTGATTAAAGATGCAAACTTCAAATTCGAACAACAAACTCAAGCAGAAGCTCTCAGCTTTTAATTAAAGAGGCACTGCGAGTGTGATAATACAGGACATTATCTGTGCCTGTTTGTTTAGGGAACTGGCTTTGAAGACGAATAAAGAATCCTCAAGGAGCCTGTTCAAGTTATTTCTGTAAATACTATAAATGGAAACTATTTTTTTTTCATGATTTTGAAGCCTGTGTGGATGTACTTGATATCTAGAGCAGTAGTTCTCAACCTTTTTGAGTCGTGACCCCCAATTTAACATGCATGTTGTCCCCGACCCTCGATCACTGAACACAATCTCACACGCACAGTTCAGATCACCCAAAAAAGACACAAAATGACCAAAGAAAGGAAACAAAATGACCAAAAAAGGAAACAAAATGACCAAAAAGAAACAAAATCACCAAAAAAGAAACAAAATCACCAAAAAAAGACACAAAATTACTAAAATAAGACACAAAATGACCAAAGAAAGGAAAAAAAATGACCAAAAAAGACACAAATTGACCACAAAATAATAATAAAAAAGACACAAAAGGACCAAAAAAGACACAAATTGACCACAAAATGATGAAAAAAAGACACAAAAAGACCACAAAATGACCAAAAAAAGACACAAAAAGACACAAAATGACCAAAAAAAGACACAAAATGACAAAAAGAGACACAAAATGACAAAAAGAGACACAAAAATGACCAAATAAATGAAACAAAATGACCAAAAAAGACACAAATTGACCACAAATTGACCACAAAATGACCAAAAAAAGACAATAACACCTTAACACAGTGGAGACAGAGCTGACTTCCAAAATGATTTGGTGACCCCCAGAAATCATCTCGCAACCCCAAAGTTGAGAATATGATCAAAAAAAGACACAAAAAAAGACACAAAATGACCAAAAAACACACAAAATGACCAAAAAACACACAAAATTACCAAAAAAAGACACAAAATAACCAAAAAAGACACAAATTGACCACAAATTGATCAAAAAAAGACACAAAATGACCAAAAAAGAGTGACCTAAAAGACTAAAACACTTTAACACAGTGGAGACAGAGCTGACTTCCAAAATGATTTGGAGACCCCCAGAAATCATCTCGCGACCCCAATTGGGGTCCCGACCCCAAGGTTGAGAACAGCTGCTCTAGAGAACACCAGAGATGTCAAACACAAAGCTGAAGGTGCATTGATTAAACCTGGTCAGTCTGGGATTTGAACCCTCCATCAGATTCCCAACCTCTCCCCAGTGGAACACATCAACAGCTCTGGGATGGATAGTTTGTGACCTCAGACTCCTCAGTGGGAGTAATTGTGCAGCTGATGTGGACGGGGAAGTCTCTCATCATTTTCTCACTCCAGTATGGATGCTGGAGGGCAGACTGCCCAGTAAATCTGCTGGACTCTTCTGCCTTTACAGGGAACTTTGCCATGAATCTGGGAAGTTGCCCAGCCAGTGAGCTGTTTAATGGGATTTCCAAGATGTCCTGTCTGATTCTCTTGAGGCAAACCTTTTTTTTTTTTGTGTCACGCATGGTCTCTAACCCCTCTGTAAACGCTGTTTATGTTAACTTACAAGCCGTTTGCCTTGATAATTTTTGGACATCTATTTGGATGCCAAGATTTAAAAATAAAAAAGAATGTTTAAATGTGATACAGAAATATTTGAGATTCCTTACATGATTTTTTACCTAAAACGATGGCAAAAAATGTAAACCTTAACAGTATTCTTACATTCTTATATCATTTTTAAGAACACTTTAAATATATTCCAGCATTAGGAGAGACCATTATAAAGAAAATCAGCCTCTAAATGCCTGAAACCTGCATTCTTTCTAAAGGCCATCAGGGTACAACTCCACCGGAAGTCCTGTTGCATAGAAAACTATGAGAAAATCAACCTACTTCTCACTTGATTTAGTACCTCATTGAATCTTTTCTTACTGGGTTTATAGTCTCAAATGAGTTTCAAGTCTTCTTCAATACAGCACATTTTGTAAAGTATGGTCCCATTTAGAGGAAATAGCCGATTAAAGTTGTAACGTGTGTACATCTAAATAGCTGTGAACTTGTTTTTGGGTGTTTTCCATGGTTTTGTCTTAGACATTTTGACTTTTCAGTGTTTATGAAAGTTATTGTATTTTTGGTGGCCTAAAAATTCTCTATTCAGCATTTGGCTGTACTTAAATACACTCTTATCAGAGATATAAGTATGTGCTATTTAAGTTTCCACACTGGGACGTGGATGTGCACTGATTTACAGAATTATTTCACAATTTAAGTGGGATAATGTATTTTTGGCTCTGTGACATCACATGAAGGACATCAAAGTTGTAATTGCACCATTTAGGTGACTACACTGCAAAAAGCCAACTTGTATTTTTTGGCCTAAAACAGATTTAAGTTGGTAAAACTTGGAAATATAAATTATTGACATTTAGGGCAATAATGTAAGTTAGCACAATAAAGGAAGCCAGTTGTCTGCTCAAAAACAAGTTGGTGAGTTGTTGTTAACTATATCTTTATGTTGGGGTTCACAACAAGGGACAAAAGTTATATTTGTTTGTTGTGAATTGCTGGAACACGGCGAAATTCGGTCATTAGCGAAAGCTAGCGGCTAACTGATGCTAGCGGCTAACTGATGCTAGCGGCTAACTGACGCTAGCGGCGTTGCTTTTTACAGCTACAAGAGTAGCCATTAGCGTATCAATGCTAACTCAAAATTGTGGTCGACTCATGAAAGATTATGTTAACATTTGTTAGTTTCAAGTATTCTTCAATACAATCTGATGTTAATTGTATAAATAATGGTCACATTTAGAAGAAAATGGATGATGAAGCAGGGTACGATCCAGTCTAAATATGGTTTCTTCCGGTTTCAAAAAACAAAGAAGGAGACGGACATAAAGCAAGATGGCAATAGCTGTAACGGCGAACTTGATGCTTCAAACAGGTAGTCCACAAACCAATGGGTGACGTCACAGTGTGAATGTGGGGTTAGGGGATCCCCCCCTCCAGGGGTTGGGAAGATGGGCTGTTACTGTGTCAAAAGTAGTAACAGAGAAAAAAGCACCACAAAGCCTCTTCACAGGTCAGTGATCACCACAAAACATGAGCTGAACTGAAATGAGGATCTGCCTCATGTAATACGACAGCCAGCTGTAGCGTGTTGATGTTGTCAGTTTGTGGATATACAGCATCGCACAATAACAAGAGGCCTAAGTCAACATTATAGAGGCTGACAAGGACTGGAGAGTGTGTGTGTGTGTGTGTGTGTGTTCTTGTACTTCCTACATAGTGAAGACCAGAACATGTTTTTAACCAACAGAGTGAGGACATTTCAGCCGGTCCTCACTTTAAAGGCTTTTTTTAGATTTCAGACTTTGTTTAAGAGGTTACATGATAATGCTAATTAACTGAAACTGTATTGTGTGGTTACAAAACAAACTAAAATTATAGTGAAAATGTCCTTCGTTTTCGTCTTTGTCAACTTTTTTCATACATAATGAAGATGGATAAGGCAAAGGAAATAAAGGCAAAATTTACTGTGACCTCTTTTAATATCCCACCCAACAAATACCCCATTACAAAAAACTACAACTAATAAATACTAAACTAAAACTAGCAAACTTACTCTAAAAACTCATTAAAACTAGACTTTGTTTTAAGGGTTAAAGGTTACATGATAATGATAATTAACTGAAACTGTATTGTGTGGTTACAAAACTAACTAAAATTACAGTGAAAATGTCCTTTGTTTTCGTCTTTGTCAAATTTTTTCATACATAATTAAAGATGGATAAGACAAAGGAAATAAAGGCAAAATTTACGGTGACCTCTTTTAATCTCCCACCCAACAAATACCCCATTACAAAAAACTAAAACTGAAGCATCTCAAAAAAAAAAAAAAATACTAAACTAAAACTAGCAAACTCACTCTAAAAACTCATTAAAACTAACTGAATTTGAAAACAAAAATTCACAACAAAATTAATGAAAAATCCAAAACTATTATAACCTCGATAGAGAATTCACTGTTACAATGAGGGTCCTCACAAAGACAGAAGTACAAGAATGAACTGTCTGTGTGTCTGTTTGTATTTTCAGGATATTCCACATTTTATAGGTTTTAGCATGTGTGTGATTTACTTACTATTCTTTGCTGCCGCTGCTTTTTCCTCAGCCTGATGAACTCCTTGTGTTGCCTTGAGACAAAGTTAACTGCTGCGTACTCCAACAGGGCAGCGAACACAAACAGAAGGCACACCGCCATCCAGATGTCGATGGCCTTCACATAGGACACCTGGGAAACACACACAAGGTCACACAGTCATCAACAGCCAATCAATGAGGCTAAAAGATAACCTGTGGGTTGTTCACAATCTCCCCCATTCCTCGGCTCTGCACTGTAAAAAAAACCCTGTTGTTTTTACGGTAAAAACCTGGCAGCTGTGGTTGCCAGAAATTTACCATAATAAATACGGTGCAACTTTTTCTAATATTACGGTAAAATGATATTAGCACTGTTGATTTCATGTTTAAGATTGCCATTTTATTCCATATTTTACTGTAAAAAAGAAAAAGTTTTTCAATCAAAAGAAACTCTGTTCTGCCATATAATTGACAAGAAAATACTAATACTAATTATAATTATAAATGCAGCATAATACAAAGATTTTAACATTAAATATCACAGTATATTTCTGTTAGAGATATGGTGTTTAGTACATTTAAAAGTGAGAAAAAGTATTTTTACAAAAAATAAATGCAAAAATTATAGTGATGGCTTGTATATATATTACAATATATTTTGTTACAAACAAGGTGCCAGTGTATTTTACAGTGGAGTTATGTATTTAAAAATAACAAAACAATTTTGGCTGATAAATATATTTACAGTGTTTCATTGTTACTGAAACTGAATTAACTCATTTATCATTTTACGGTATTTTACTGTCATGGTTTAGCAGTTTTTCGCCGTAAAATCTACAGACATTTTTTACAGTGTGGCACGTAATGACATACATCTTCAGGGTGGTCTGGCATTGAAATGAGTCAGTGGGATGTGGGCAGTTGACACATAGCCGTGAGACAGGTCATGGCTCAGGACTCGAGGCGAGCCCCGGCCCGGGTCGCTCATGAGAGAAAATATGTCACAGCACATAAACAACGCCCACTGAGCAGGCATTGTGTGGAAACTTCACTCAATTTAGCAGCAGTTTACTATCTGTTACGGATACATGCATGAACAACCTGGTCTCACAGAAATCCGTGAAATAGCCACGGATTTCGCTTAACTCAAAATCCGTGGAATAGCCACGGATTCGCTCAAATTTCCGTGAAACTGACACGGATTTCGCTACAATGCAAATTAATGACATATGACATAATGACAATGTCATATCCCGTGGCTATTCCATGGATATTTGTTCCTATTGGTTTGTTCCAAGTCACGTGACTTTCAAGGTCCCGGCGGTCAGAACAAAAAACATGGCGGACAGTTCTCTCATTTTCAGTGAAAAATCAATATTTTGACTTAGTTTTTGCATAAAAATGGATTTTGATCACATTTGTAGCGAGAAATATATGTTTTATTTTCTAAATCTTCACTCAGTGAATGTACATAATCACTTTGTATGTTGGAATAGCCACAGATTTTGAGTTAAACGAAATCCGTGGCTATTTCACGGATTTCTGTGAGATCATGTTGGCATGAAAGTGAGGAGGAAAAAAATATATCCGTCTATATCCGTCTGGTACGAAATCTGGAAACACCTCAGCTGTGTTTTAATCAACACTTCACTGCATTATTGCAAATACTAGAGCTGTCTTGGTCCTTTTTCACTGTGTTAACAAGTCTTCTTTGACTGTGTTAACCCTTTATCAGGCACTCATTGAAATACTTGGAAATTCACATTTCAACCCTAAAGTGTCATTGCAGGACACTACAAGACGTTTTTACTTTTGTGACATTTTTAAAAATATTAAATTTTTGCTGGAGCTGATACTATTCTAGCATGGCAAACAATGGCAGATAAGATCAAGGAATTGCTGTAATCAATATTCTTATTTGCATTACCGGTACTTGAACATGGTCTCTCATGTCCTGTAAGAGTTTTATAGAGATCCAAGTTGGGGGGGTGGGGGTCGTCGCCTGGTCCCTTTTATTTTTAATTTTAATTTTTTCCTATTTATTTTTTTTTCTTTTTTTTTCTATTTATTTCATTATTATTATTACTATTATTTTCAATTTGATTGTAATGTACCTTTTAATTTTATCGGACTGCTGTACTTGTTCTGTCTTTAAAAGCAATAAAAAAGTTGTTCACAAAAAAAAAAAAAAAAATTAAATTTTTATGTTGAAAATCAAGGACAATGAAGTGACCATATATGGTTCCTTTTTAAAAAAGGTGTATGTAAATATAGGAAAGACACATATAAACTTAAAGGAACATTCATTTTTATGTTGTTAAATGTTTTATGGGACATTTATAACAAATGTATATATGTATATATTTGGTATTTATGTGATATATAACAATATAACGTATAAAATATAATATATAATGTCGGTCCGGTAGCAGGAGGTGTAAAAAAGCTGTACTTCGCGCGTCCAGTGAAAGAGGGAAATTAGAAAGGCTCATGGCTGCTGCTGATTGGTCCGATGGTGTGATGTCACTATCTGTGACATAGCCTAATATTTGCTGATTGGCTGAGAGAAGTCACAAGGTTCTCCGACCTCACTGGGCTGCATAGCAACAGCATTTTGGATTACCGCGGAAGTGACCATATATAGTTCCTTACCGGATAAAGGGTTAATATGCCATTTAACAACTTCTGACTATGTTTTCTAAAAATCTTTCTCCAATTTAATTGGTTGAAAAAACTATTATACACCCCTTCCTTCCATGATTTTTCTTAAATTGTTTTATTTTATTTTAAAACATTCAGGCAGTGGCTGCATTTATGGTAACCACGAGTGTTCAAGGACAAAGGAAAAGTCTACCAAATGTAAAAAGTGTAGACTTTTGGTACTCCAGCTACTAAATGTAAACCTAGAACTGTATTATACACTATTCAGTCAGTCTGAATCACAAGCGGCCAGAATATAATATATATATAATATGTTTTTGTCATTTGCCTGTAACGTCGTAATTTTAGAGCAGCAATCAGCCTTCTTCAGTTTCAAGATAGACACTCATTACTTGCAAATTTGAGTTAATTTCTCGAGGAACCGGACTGAAACTGTTGCTGTCATTTGTTTTACGAAATTCTGTTATATTCTGTTGTCAAATACTTTTAACTTTAACCCCTTCAGGCCTCAAAAAACCTTTTAAAATGAAACAATTTAAGAAGGAATAACTCACATCCACACCATGATCTGAACCCTTGTGTGGACATCTACTTGTTTTATGGGGACATATGATATATATACATATATACATACTTTGTGTTCATGCATTTGGGTATCTGGAGCACCTACCAACCCACAGACTGTGAAATAAAACAACCCAGTCATTTTTTGTGGGCTGCTGAGCTCATAAAACATGGAATTCAAAAGCCATTCAGCTTTGGCTCCCTTTCCTATTTTACATGCAGCCTCATGAGAATAAACCGCCCCCATCTCCGTATCTCCACCATGGCTTGAGCACATAGGAGATATGGCTTTGTGACAGAAAGCCTTCTGCCAGAAAGAAGTAGTAGTAGTGGTAGTAGATGTAGTAGTAGTGCTTGTTTTGAGCCAACAACGTTGGCTACAAGTGATTGTACATCACAAAGCACGGCAGGGAAAATACATTGTTTCTGTAATATCTCCCTGTGGCTATTTCTGCTTGTTCTGTCCTGCACTATGCATTATTTGTAGGCTTGTTTTAATGCAGAATATTCACTAATAAAGCTCTTTTAACTTGGTGATAAACACACAGAAAATGTTGGATTTTCACCAGCAGTAACTTAAAACAACTACGACACAGCCGAAATCCAACATGAAGCAGTAAAATAAATCAGATATCTGAAAGTACAAGCAGGACGCAGGAGAGAAACCCGAATTCAAACAACAGAGATTCAGTTAGAAGCTACAGTACAGCTGAAGTACTGAGAACTGAAATAGGGTCCGTGGTTAACACAAGCTTAAGAGATGTTTTTTTGTTTTTTTTTGTACGACATAAAATACGTTAGTAAAGCCCCACACTCCGCCTTACGGCCTATAGTCATGTTTTTCAGTGCTCTCACAAACTTTTGTACATTAGGATAATAAACAATTTATTCGCTAGCTTGTCAAACAACAGATTAAGTGACGTTCAAGTCATGCAACCATGGTGTAGTTCTCTATAGCAGCTATTCTCAACTTTGGGGTCGAGACCCCAATTGGGGTCGCGTGATGGTTTCTGGGGGTCGCCAAATCATTTTAGAAGTCAGCTCTGTCTCCACTGTGTTAAAGTGTTCATGTGTTAATGTGTTTTAGTCTTTCTGGTTACTTAATGTCTTTTTTCGGGTTATTTTGTGTGTTTTTTGGTCATTTTGTGTGTTTTTTTGGTAATTTTGTGTCTTTTTTTGATCATTTTGTGGTCAATTGGTGACTTTTTTGGTAATTTTGTTTCTTTTTTGGTCATTTTGTGTCTTTTTTGGTAATGTGTCTTTTTTTGGTCATTTTGTGGTCAATTTGTGTCTTTTTTGGTAATTTTGTTTCCCTTTTTAGGTCATTTTTTCTTTTTTGGGTGATCTGAACTGTGCGTGTGAGATTCTGTTCAGTGAGCGGGGGTCGCGGACAACATGCATGTTAAATTGGGGGTCGCGACTCAAAAAGGTTGAGAACTACTGCTCTATAGCATGTTAGCTTTTTACTTCTGTTGGCTGCATTAACACTTCAAACATCATGAAAGTGGTGTTCATTTGTGAAGATTATGCTGCTGAACAAAATGCTTAACAATGCTTATTTTCTGCAATGATCTTAAATCCAATGCAAAAAATCTGATAGGCTAATTCTCATAGACCCCTATGGCAACGCTAACTTCCAGGTTGGCCTAAAAAAATACGTAATTTCGCTCTCTGAGCTGACGGATAAGACTGAGATTGTACTGGGCAACGTCCAAGTGTGAATGTATACAGGACATTCCAGAAATAGAGAACCTCGCTTTCAGCAATTATTTCCCCTTTAATAAAGTAAAAAAAAAAAAAAAAGAAAGGAAAAAGAAACTTCCTCAGGGAGGGTCAAAATGCACACAGGGCAATCAAGCTCCATAGTACAGCCCTCAGTGAGAAGTGCTGTTGCTATGGTTACCAGCAATCTAATATACCTTGTGCACTGATTTAGAACGTCGGTTAAACTCTCGGCCGGTCTTCTATCGTCGAGGTATTCTAAAACACATTTAGAGCCAATCAGGGAAAAGTATTTACTGTCACGATGGTATACTGTCTCTCCTCTCCTCTCCTCTCCTCTCCTCTCCTCTCCTCTCCTCTCCTCTCCTCTCCTCTCCTCTCCTCTCCTCTCCTCTCCTCTCCTCTCCTCCTCTTCCTCTTCTTCTTCCTCCAGGGGTCTCAAACTCAAATTACCTGGGGGCCGCTGGAGGCAGTATCAAAATGACCAAAAGAAGAAACAAAATTACAAAAAAAAGACACAAAATGATAGAAAGAAAACTAAATTACTTAAAAAAAGACACAAAATGACAGAAAAAAACTAAATTACTTGAAAAAAAAGACACAAAATGACAGAAAAAAAACTAAATTACTTGAAAAAAAGACACAAAATGATAGAAAGAAAACTAAATTACTTAAAAACAGAAACAAAATGACAAAAAAATTCACAGAATTATCAAAAAAGACACAAAATGACCAAATATGACAGAATTCCTTCTCCTCCTCCTCTCCTCTCCTCTCCTCTCCTCTCCTCTCCTCTCCTCTCCTCCTCCTCCTCTCCTCTCCTCTCCTCTGCCCTGCATGTCTTTCACATGCCAGTGTCCTCACCCCACCTGGCCCTTGTTTGTCTGCTCCCTCGTTAATCTCTAGCTTTGTCCTAAATCAGGAACTGCCTCATGCAAACTCAGCATTTCATGACTAAATTCGCTCTAATAGTTCGCTCATCCTTTTTTCCAAAGCTCCCCCCAAATGCCTCCTTTACCCAACTTTACAGACACCACCAGACCATATACCATATATTTTGCAGTCCTCAGTAATTATGCACTAAATCTACGCACGACACTTTGCTATGTTATTAATATTATTACTATTATTATTATTATTATTATATATACTGTTGCTGCCATTACTATTATTACTATATACTGTAATATACTACTATTATTATTATACCGGCCTTATTTATTATTATTATATATTATATATCATTATTTTATTTAAAATTACCTTATTTATATTTTTCATTTTATTTATCTTTATATTGTTTATTATCTATTATTACATATTATATTATATACTGTACTATTATTATTATATACCGTCTAGTCAATATAGCATTATTGCCATCATATCACCAGTTTAATTATTACCATCATCTATCTATCTATCTATCTATCTATCTATCTATCTATCTATCTATCTATCTATCTATCTATCTCACTTGTTTCATGGAGCATTTGAGTCGGTCTTGTCAGGAAATATCAGGCACTACAGGTAATGTTATATCTACATTATATGTCACATTTTAGCGGATATTGTAGAGTGAAATGGCAGAAGAGCGACCGATTTTCCAAACTCAGACCATAATCTGTTTATTAGAGTTTTTGTCATGAAGCCACTGACCTTTTTGTTGAGCTGATAGGATTATGTAATGCCTATTTCCTCTCACACATTGCTTAATGGAGGAAGAACAGAACATGAGTACAGTTTCATTTATTGTTTGTTGTGAGCAATCTTTCAACTTATATAGCAGAGAAATTATAGTTTTGTTGTGCCCTATTGTTTTTTAACATGCACGGTAAGCAAAATGTGTGTCAAATAGCCCAATATCCTGTTTTTTGAGCTACAATACGACCACACTACACAGAAAAAAAGGAACGGATGGGAATGCAAAATGTTATGATCCTTGTGTTACTTAATATCCTTTTGTGTTTTTAATGACTATATACTCCCCCTTCAATAAAAAACATCAGAACATCTTCCTACATCTCACAAGTCTCCTGACCAACAGGAATCCGTGAAATAGCCACGGATTTGCTTAACTCAAAATCCGTGGAATAGCCACGGAATCACTAAAATTTCCGTGAAACTGACACGGATTTTGCTACAAAAGTTAATGACAGTCATATCCCGTGGCTATTCCAACATACAAAGTGATTATGTACATTCACTGAGTGAATATTTAGAAAATAAAACTTATATTTCTCGCTAGAAATGTGATCAAAATCCATTTTTATGCAGAAACTAAGTCAAAATATTGATTTTTTTCACAAAAAATGAGAGAACTGTCCGCCATGTTTTTTGTTCTGACCGCCGGGACCTTGAAAGTCACGTGACTTGGAACCAAGGTTATAATAGTTTTGGATTTTTCATTAGTTTTAGTTTTAATTTGGTTGTTAATTTTTGTTTTCAAATTCAGTTAGTTTTAATTAGTTTTTAGAGTGAGTTTTCTAGTTTTGGTTTAGTATTTTTTTTTTTGAAAATGCTTAGTTTTAGTTTCGTTTTTATTAGTTTTAGTGTTAGTTTTAGTTTTTTTGTAATGGGCTATATGTTGGGTGCGAGATTCAAATAGATCATAATAAATATTGCCTTTATTTCCTTTGGTTTATTCATCTCAGCCCCAATAAGGTTATTAACTCTTACAGTTCCAGTTGTTTTGAATTTTGGTTCTAGTTCCCAGTCTCAGTAAACATATTTACCATGTGTTGCATATTCAAATAAATACACTGAATTATGAATGAAAAAAGTTGACAAAAACGAAAACTAAGGACATTTTCACTTTAATTTTAGTTAGTTTTGTAACCACGCAATACAGTTTCAGTTAGTTATCGTTTTTTTTAAAAACTCTAGTTTTTATTTTTATTTCAGTTAACGAAAATGTTTTTTCAATTCTAGTTTTCGTTATTTCGTTAGTTTTCGTTAACTATAATAACCTTGCTCGGAACAAACCAATAGGAAAAAATATTAACTTGCATTGTAATGAAATCCGTGTCAGTTTCACGGAAAATAGAGTGATTCCGTGGCTATTTCATGGATTCCTGTGAGACCAGGTTCCTGCTGACCCACCTTGGGCAGAGAGGCCCTTGAACCGGAGCTCTGCGTGGTCATCGTCAGGACCGTGGTGATGCCCAGACCCACTCTGGCCGGTGCGGCGTCCATGTTTATCCAGAAAGACACCCATGAGAGGATGACGATGAGGAGGGAGGGGATGTACATCTGGATTAAGTAGTAGCCCATTTGACGTTCCAGGTGGAACTTCACCTCGATGCAGGTGAATTTACCTGCAGACACATGACACGGTTAATCAAGCTCTCTTACTTAACCCTTGAAATACTTGCTGATTCCAAATTTCAACCCTAGAGAATATTGGAGGATATTACATACTGCCAGAATGTGTAAAAAAAACATACGGACCCGGGGGAGGGGGGTGGTATTTTCAGAAAAAGTTTACGAGATTAAAGTGGCAAATCTAGGACAAAAATTGCGCAAATTAATTAGATTTAAAGTGGTGAATCTACAAGAAAAAAGTTGCTTTTTCCCCACACTTTTTTCTCGTAAATCTGCAACTTTTTCCGCACAGATTTGCCACTTTAAATCTCTTAAATCTGCAACTTTTTTTTTTGTAGATTTGCCACTTTAATCTAGTAAATTTGCAACTTTTTTCACGAAGTATTAAGTTACCAAATACGGTTCTTCGCCCAATAAAGGGTTAAGTTACTTTTAAAGTGGCAAATCTAGGACAAAAAAATGCGCAAATTAATGAGATTTAAAGTGGTGAATCTACAAGAAAAAAGTTGCTTTTTCCCCCACTTTTTTCTTGTAAATCTGCAACTTTTTCTGCACAGATTTGCCACTTTAAATCTCTTAAATCTGCAACTTTTTTCACAAAATATTAAGTTACCAAACACGGTTCTTCGCCCCAATAAAGGGTTAAGTTACTTTTAAAAGTGTGGTTTTATGAGCTGTAGCTGCATTTCACATTGCAAACTTTTTCTTTTTTACTCAAGAACACCGCTATGTACGAATTCATAACATGGCACCTTGGACTTTGACCCTCTGGCTCATATTTATGCTGTGCGGAGGATTGTGGATCAGAATAGCTGGAAAAGAACACTAGCTTGCAGACTGCAAATTGTGACTCCATGTAGTAGGACATCCTGGTACTTTTGGAAAACTACATTTGACATACCATGTATATTACATACTAAGTCTTTTTCTAGCATATTAAATATTATGGCAGTATGATGTTTGGAGAAGCAGGAAGGAGAACCTGTGGCTGTTCCAGCTGTGCTTGGGGTCCTCGCTTACAGATGTGATAAAGCATTATGATTGGGTGTACATAGGGGAGTGCTTTCCTATAGCGTGACCACATTGTGTAGCTGAAATTGTAAAAAGTGGTGAGATAATGAGTCCAAGCCAGTAGGGTGAGATAGGTGGAACACTCTTGGGTATAAAAAACCCTCCGAAGTACAGCCAATCATGTTGATTTGGCAGGCTGAGCACTCGCACAGATGTTAAAAAAAAAGACTTTTGTCTTCAGCAGTACATTTGGTAAAAATATAATTTTCAGCTGCAACCAACAGCAGTACACATAGAATATTTTTCTTAAAATTCTTGAAATAAAGTAAAAGCCGTGGAATCTTTATATCAAACAAGTCTAAGATAAAAACTGCTTTCTAAGAAGAACTATCTCATCAGACAAAAAATAAGCTTATATCCCCTTGATATAAGATATTTCATCTTACTTAGATTTCAGTTTTTGCAGTGTAAAATAAAGAAAAATGTGTTCGTTCAACCTAAAAACATAGAATTGGAAAACTGAAAGTCATTCTTTTTGGGTTGAAGGGAAGGACAGGGGAGTACATTAATACACTTTAGGTTACACTTCTTAAACTACTTTTTATTTGATTTTAATTGATATATTTTCATTAGACAAACAATACATTAATGTGTAGCCAAGCCTCTGTGACGGTACTCCTGCTCACTTCTCCAAACTTAGTGTACCAACAACCATCTTCTCCCGGTATTACACTGACTATGGATAAGTAAACTACCTCATATAAAAGCACTTCAAACGATTCAAATGAACACTTTAACCCTTTGATGCACAACATGGGTCTAAAGTGACCGGGCAGAGTTTTTATGTTCTATATCTTTGCAATAAATTATTTTCATCATTCAGTATTCCAGGTTTTCCTCAATTACTTTGTTTTTGATCATCATACATCCTAATTTTTGTGTTTCCTTCATTAATTTTTGAATAAAATCCCTTTTTGTGTCACTACTCTTCTAATGCACAACATGGGTAAAAATGACCCACATCCATTTTTAGCTAAGAAGCTTGCTAAACTAACTACTTAGCTAACTTCTTGGCTAAGTATTTAGCTAAGTAGCTTGTTAAGCAAACTACTTAGCTAACTTCTTGGCTAAGTATTTAGCTAAGTAGCTTGCTAAGCTAACTACTTAGCTAACTTCTTGTCTAAGTATTTAGCTAAGTAGCTTGTTAAGCTAACTACTTAGCTAACTTCTTGGCTAAGTAGTTAGCTTAGCAAGCTACTTAGCCAAGTAGTTAGCTATGTAATAATACAAAAACTTTTTTTCTTCATAAAGTATGAGAGGCAAAATGGAAATAATGGTATGTTGTTATCAAAAACAACATATTTAAAGAATACTTGGAATATTCAATCATAAAATAAGTTGATATCAAAAGATGGAGCACAGAAACACACAGCAGCATTAAATAACATGGGAAATGAATGAGGGTCATTTTAGACCCATGTTGTGCATCAAAGGGTTAAAGACAGAAAATCAGACAGTTATTACAGTATTGGAATAAAGATATTAGATAAAGATGCATTTCGGTTAAAACAGCTGTATGTTTAAGGATATCTTACCTATGTACTTGCTGTCTTTTATATTTGTATTTATTTTTAATTTTTTAGGGACTACGGATGCAAACTAGCAGCCTTGCTATAATCCGGCATATCTACAAAGATGTTTATCGATTTTCATTAATGTGCAAAGTATTCGTATTCGTAAAGTATTCGTACAGCAAGTCATAATTTATATCCCAACAGTTTTCAGTCTTCAAACTTTTGTAGTTGCTGAATCTCTGTTGCATACCTAACTCATTTGACATGCAATAGGCTGAAGCACTAAATTACTGCTTGGATTTTCAGAGCAGGGTCCCTGGTTCTGGTCTCGACTCTGTATATGGAATTCATCATTATACCTGTGTTGTAATACTTAGTGCAGTAGCCCAAATCCTTCTCCTCTTTTAGCACAAACTGAGGGAGGGTGAGATCATCAGCCACCTGAACGGGATTGTCAGCCAGCCACTCAAAGATCAGGTCGTTCATGGTGTAACCAACTGTGAAAAGAGAACAAAATTTAAAGAGAGGATATTTAAATGAGGCAGAAATGGTAAGAGATGTGGCATCTTTTTCTCTCTAGATTTGATAATATTCAATAGACTATAGAAACTCGTATTGTTTCTTCTTCTTCTGGGACTATACTATATTTAAAGGGCTGTATAAGGGGGATAAAATGGGTTATAAAGCCTGTTTTCTTTACCAAATCACCAAAATTACACCATTTATTATCGACAGGAACTGTAAAAACGGACATTATCGTTATATTTTCAACTATCCAATGGTCCTTGAATGGATTTGTGACAAATCTTTCCATTAGTAAAAGTACAGATTCCAAAAAAGTTAGGGGGTTGTCCAAAATGTCTTACTTTGGTAAGATGATGCATCTGATTATTTCACAATGGCATCATTTTTCAAAATGATATCGCCTTTTGCCAAAGAGGACGATAAGATGCTCTATAGTTTATTATTTTGGCCAAACAGTCGCTCATAAAAAATATCTCCAACATTTTAAATCTTCATAAAACTGCTTCAAACATATCTGCTCAGATTCTAATAAAAATTCTGGAAGAGATGCATTTTACTTGCAACTGCACTCCATCATTTCCAACATTATATTGCTAATATTTCAGCAAAGGATCTGCAAGTAGACATCAAAACAAGGTCGTATATTGGTGACTGGCTTTGAAGAAGGAATGCATTCACAGGATATTTAAATATCATGAAAATAATGCCTTTTTTTTACTGTACATTTAAAAAATGCATAAAATCAAGTGTATTACTGCACTAGCTGTTAAATATTCTTATCCCTACTGCTGTGATTCTTCCTCTTCTTCCTCCTTCTTAACCTAATTTATTTCCCACA